>NC_091751.1:68402664-68432664 GCF_043380555.1 Nothobranchius furzeri | reverse complement strand
CACACACACACACACACACACAAACACTCACACATATAGACATGCACGTACTCATGCACGCACATGCATGCACACACACACACTCACACACGCATGAACACACGCACACACATGCATATATGCACACAGGCACATTTGTGCACACACAAACATACACACACGCACGTACACATGCATGCATGCACACACACACACACACATAGACACACACGCACGTACACATGCATGCACACACACACACACACACATACACACACACACACACACACACACACACACACGCAAACACTCACACACATACACACACACACACACATAGACACACACGCACGTACACATGCATGCATGCACACACACACACACACACATAGACACACACGCACGTACACATGCATGCACACACACACACACACATACACACACACACACACAAACACTCACACACATAGACATGCACGCACGCACACACACACATAGACACACACGCACGTACACATGCATGCACACACACACACACTGGGTGCTCTTGTTTTAAACCACGCCACCAAACTATGGCTTGGTGGTTATGCATTAGATGAATGTTTCCCAACTGAATCACTAATCGTGTTTGATTAATGTGATCAGCACCTCCGAATCTGAGACCATGGTTCTCGACCGGAAAAGGGTGGCTTGCCAACTCCGGGTCGGGGGAGAGGTCCTACCTCAAGTGGAGGAGTTTAAGTATCTCGGGGTCTTGTTCACGAGTGAGGGTAGGAGGGATCGGGAGATCGACAGGCGGATTGGTTCGGCGTCTGCAGTGATGCGGACGCTGAGCCGATCTGTCGTGGTGAAGAGGGAGCTGAGCCAGAAAGCCAGGCTCTCGATTTACCGGTCGATCTACGTCCCAATCCTCACCTATGGTCATGAGCTTTGGGTAATGACCGAAAGATCGAGATCGCGGATACAAGCGGCCGAAATGAGTTTCCTCCGTAGGGTGGCCGGGCTCAGCCTTAGAGATAGGGTGAGGAGCTCGGACATTCGGGAGGGACTCGGAGTAGAACCGCTGCTCCTCCGGATCGAAAGGAGTCAGTTGAGGTGGTTTGGGCATCTGGTCAGGATGCCTCCTGGACGCCTCCCTGGGGAGGTGTTTCAGGCATGTCCTGCCGGCAGGAGGCCCCCGGGTCCACCCAGGACACGTTGGGAGAGGTTACATCTCCAATCTGGTCCGGGAACGCCTTGGGGTCCTGCCGGAGGAGCTGGTGGAGGTGGCCGGGGAGAGGACGGTCTGGAGCTCCCTAGTTGGGACGCTGCCCCCGCGACCCGGACCCGGATAAGCGGAGGAAGACGACAACGACGACGAGTTTTAATGTTTTGCAGATTGGACTGGAACCCTACCAAAGGTACTGAAACATCTCATAATTAAATTCTCATCTAAATCCACCCGAAGGACAACAGGATGCTCACCGCTGCCGGGTCCCGGGGAAGACATGATGGACCTGTACGTGGTTGGAGGAAGAGGAGGTTGGGTAACTCTGAAGCTGGGGGTCAGCTCTTTGGGAGAGCCTGTGATGTCTGCTCTGTCGTCTCCGTGGAACATCCCCTCTGGAGTCCTCTTCCCCCCAAAGCCTGCATGGATGGAAGGAGAGGTGACTCCTGCCCGGGGGGACCATCGAACCGCCGGCAGTGGGGGGGCAGGGCCGATGGCTGCAGCAGTGGAAGCAAACGCTGCAAACTGCAGCACCTCCTCATCAATCCCCTCCTCTTCTGGGGAGAAGTTAGGAGGCAAAGGAGGAGCTGGTTCATCTGGAGGTGGAGGTCCAAGCACAATTGAGGGGGGCGAGTCCAGTGGTGTGAAGGGGGGAGGAGACATGGGAGAGAACTGTGGAGGGGAAGGTGGGGGTTCATCTGGCGGTGGTCCAGGAGAGAGACAAGGGGTGGATGGGGTGGACGAGGGGGTGTCTGGAGGAGGAGAGTCTGGGGGTGGAGGTGGTGCTGGTTCATCAGGTGGAGGAGGTCTGTCTTCTGTGAAGGTAACCCATCTAGGAGATGCAGTGTCCTCACTGATCCGAGGGCTGTCTGCCGGGCCGAAGACGTCATCGAGGTCAGGGGCCGGGGAACCACGGTACGACGCCGGGGAAAGGACGTTCAGGTAGATGGGGGCAGAACTGCGTGCCGCCCTCCCGTTAGGAAGATCAGCTGCAAACAGGGAGAGGGAGTTGTGAAACAGCTGTTTCTGACCCAGATCCACAGAACCTCAACCACAAACGTACCTGCGGCGTCTGACGGGTAGCCGTAATGACTCCTCGATGGAATGGTTTTAGGAGGAAGAGGTGGAGGAGCTGCAACGTGGAATAGCAGCTCAGCAGGATTCAAATACTACGCTTACATCAACTGGTCCAGCAGCGTGTGGTTCTGGTACCCACCTCCTGTTGGGAAGCTTCTGCTCAGCTGAGACTCTGACCGAGGTCTGGGCTCTCCCCACGTGTCACCGCGCACCGCTGGTGTTAGAGCAGCAGCACAGATCAACAGTTAGGGCTAGAAGAGTTATCGGTTAGGAAATGTCTCATCGGGAGGAACAAACCCTCGTATCTGCTGGTTCTGCTGTCCGATGGCAAACCGAACCGAACCGGAACATTCTGTGGCGTCGAGCCCCTGTGAGAGGAGAACCAGCTGTTAGTGGAGGACTCTCCCTGACAATAAAAATACTCTGATCAGACTTTATTTCTGCACTCACTGCCACTTTATTAGGTACACCTAAAGCCGGGCGTACACTGTGTGACTTTTTCACTTTTTTGAGCCGATTTTCCACGATATCGGGGCGATTTTGCGCCGAGCGGTCGTGTAGTGTACAGGGGGTTACGAGAGGCGATTAACACCACGTGACCAGCTACCGATCAGCAATCGTGAGCTCGCACGGACTTCTGGCGTGTTTGATATTTTGCTCGTCCCTCGTGAGGGTATCGCACTGTTGAAGCGGCGCTGCGAGCAGCTGCGACCCAAAAAGTACCAGAACCGCTCAAGGCGCATGCGCAATCCTGCATCAACACCGCTCAACCGCTATTTCCCTAATAACACACGTTGTTTGTTTTTGTTTCTACACGTTTTTTTACTCACAAAGATTGTCAAGAAAGCGTGTTTGTCGTGTTCATGTCAAATTAAACTGATCACAAAACACAGATTTACTTTCTTTATTTCGTTTTCCTCATCCAACCCCCATAAATCCCTGTGTGTCCTCCTGCAGCACTCCCGAAGGACAACAGGCAAAACAAAAAAGTCTGACGTGTTGAGTAAAAACTGCTATTTTTAGCATATTTTTAGGTCCGACGTGTTGCTACCAGACGTACAGTGTGAGCAGTCAGGTCGCATCCAAGCCCCCACAATGCGCCTCAAAAATTGAAGCAATCCCGGAAGTACCAAAAATTGCAGTTCCACCCTCATCCACTAGGGGCTGGTGTCAGAAGTGAGCAAATCCTCATTGACTCCCATGTTAAAAATACCAATTTCACAGCAGAAATAAACATGTTTACAGCCTGGTACCAGAACATGTTTTTGGTTTAAATGATCTAGTTTACACTCATGACAACTCTGAGGGGGTGAATTTTTTCTCACTCTTCTGTTTAAGTGTATTAAAAGCCTAAAATTCTGTATAATTAATGAGCATCAGACCCACGTGACCGCAGAGCTAGCTCCGTGGAAAGGCCTCAGTAGAGCCTCGGTCTGGCCTGGAAACTGTTCCGGGATTTTGAGTCTCTGTGTGTGTGTTTTCTTTTTTGGATATTTTTTGTGCAATTGTTGGACAAAATGACTTGCTGTGGCATTAATTGCACTAATAGAGCGTCCAAGGAGTCTCCACTTCATTTTTTTCGGTAAGTAAAATGATATTTATGTATTTTAGGTCACTGCCGAGCTGAGCTTAGATTTTAACATGTACTGTTTAACCATGAAATTTAAATGTAATAGGGTAAAACCCAGTGCATTTAACATAATGCTGCACTTTAGAAAATGGGTTGAAATATAACATGTTGGTGGAGCTGGGTTCCCACTATCGGCCTGTGGAGCTCTCGGGAGACCGATGTTTTCCACCCGGTTCTCCCCTCCCCGCAGCTCGGCGCATCTCTGTCTGATCGCGGCTTCTGTCTGCTGTGCGGCTGCCGGCTTGTGGAGCTCTCGGAGATCTCTGTGTTCCACCCGGTTTTACCCAGCGGTCAGCCCGGCGTATCTCTGTCTCAGAAGCTCTGGTGTTGTGCACAGTTAACTCTGGTTGTAGCTAGGTTGCTACCTCCGTTAGCTTAGCTCCCACGTCCGCGTTAGCTTTGGGTTAGCTTGTAGCTAGTTGACTGGGTGTCGTCAGTCGATCCCAGCCTTACAGCCCCACCCTCAGCTCCTCCTCTCTTCCCTTTTGTGGAATTGTCTGGGCTTGACGGAACCTGTGACACGGTCAAAATAGCGGTGGTGGCCACCTCCCATTTGGCTTCAAAAACGTGTTATTGGAGCCTATGGAAACCCATTGTCCAATATTTATATGTCGATGGTCGCATCCGAGAACTGGGTCGTACAGTGTGAGCACATGGCTTGTGACATCTGCCCTGAGAGGAAGTCGTACGGTTTGAGCTGAAGTTGAGTGCTACGAGTGAAAAAGTCGCACCGTGTCCGCCCGGCTTTCCTGGTTTCACACAACTCTGCCTGCAGGATTTCCTTAAAGGTTGCTGTAAATGTTGCTTAGAGGTTCTGGTCCTCAGGTTCTGGTCTGGTTCTGGCCTGTTAGTACCGGATCAGAATTAGGTTAGTGAGCAGCAGAACAGACCTTTGGGCTTCAGGAGCAGGACTTTGGGTCAGCGTGGAGCGTCTGGGTCTGGCGATCTCCTCACCTGTGAGACACATCAGAAAATCTCAACCACAGCTCTGAAAAGCAGGAAGTGCTAATGCCTCATCAAGAGCGCGTGACCATCCAGGGTAAAAATACTTCGGACCCTACACACAGAAAAACAGGAGATGTTTTGTAAAAGTTAGAATTACTTACAGGACAAGTTCTTTTTCAGCTGCACCTACAAAGATGGAACAAAGAGGCGTCAGGAATAACGATGAAAACTTTTCTCCATCATTAATTCACTTGATTTTTTAGACGTATATTCTAGAGGAACCCTTGGGACGAAGTTAAGCTGAGAATGAGCAGTGTAGATGCAGTGAGATTATTCATGTAGAAAGATCAGACGGCACCACGAGCCAGCTGCTGCTCCTAAACAGTCAGCTGAGTCTGTGTGCAGCTGAAGGTCTCCTTCTCATCGGTCTCATTCATGGTGCTTTTAAAGCATGAGACTAGCTGAGTAGCGCTAAACGTAAAAGGGAAACGTTGGTTCTTGTTTCGGCATCAAACATCGGTTCATGCTGCTGGTTGTCAAGTCTAGTTTCTGCTACGAGCCTTTTAACCGAGTTCAGCCGACTGCCTGAATCTCCTGAATCACTCGGCTATTTTTACCCCGCCGTCCCCGCCCTTTAATCAGCCAGCAGACGGAGATGAAACTCACCGGGCTGCGTCTCTGAGACCAGCAAAAAGGAAGAGAGAACAGACCTGGGTCAGAGAGTGAGTGACAAATCAGTCAAATGGACACCAACTCAAACTGCACGCACGCACACACACACACACAGTCTGCATCTCTTTACTTTCACTGCAAAGCTTTGATAACGCGAAATAACACTTTGAGGGTGAGCATCATCACAACGTGGCGGGCCCCTATGTTCTGATCCAAAACCGCAGGTTTGCAGTTGTCTTTATGCTGTGTTCACTCTGCATCATGTAACACAAATGGTTAATGGTTTTACTTAAAGGACAAGAACAGCTCAGAAAAGCAAAGTAGCACTTTTTTACAACTTTAAAGGGGTTCTAGAATGTAAATCCACTTTTACTTTATTGCCACATACTGTATATGTAGCTTGGGGTGTTGAGTAGGAAAAAGTCCGTATCGTCTCTGACCTGCTTCCCTGTAAATCAGTAATGACGTTATGGCCACAGAGAAGGGGTTGGTTCTGAGAAAAGCTGATTCAACACATCATCGACTTGGACATGCACCCTGAAATTGCATGTCCCAAATAGGGTTGTCACGGTAACCGGTGTAGCGGTAAACCCTGGTAAAAAAAGTTGACAACAATAATAACCGTCTTGTTTTTAAAACTATATTATCTTGGTGGATTACCGTGGCTGCAGTGTAGGCGCGGTGACCCTTACCAGCCACCGTATCATCTGTTGAAGTTGCCGGTGGCACATGCGCACTTTGTTGTTTACAACCAAAACTTTCTTGAAGCTAAAGCTGAAATAATGGCCAAAGGAGGAGACGGCAGCGCTCGGGACATTTATTATCCCTCAAAGAAGACAAAGTGGGAAGTACGGGCATCTTTTGGATATTTGAAGAATGCCGAGGGACAGCTGATAGAAGACGGCTATCCTGTTTGCAGCACGTGCAGAAAAAGTGTCTGTGAAAGGCAGCAACGCTTCAAATCTCATGACACATCTGCGTGACCATCACCCACAACTCTACAGTCAACGCAAGGCAAGCTAACGTTAGCGTTTTAGCTAAAATGCGTGATCCGAGGATTTGGGTTGAGGGAGAATGCAACGAGTCGCTATATAAAGCAGCCGCAGCGCCGCTACCTGCATATAAACCGTGTCGCGGACACCGCCATGTTGAAATGACGCTATGCATTACGGGGCTCCCAGGGGCAGATAAGAGTTGGTCTCTCTCCGAGAATAATTATGAATTTAACAACGATTACTGCCTGATGACATTTTCCCACATCTGCAAAGCTCACTGGAAGGACACAAACCGAGGACGATATTTTCCTGATATAGGGTTTATTACTCAAGTAAGGGTAAATAAGTATCTGATTAGAAGGCTACTTGAGTACTGAGTATCATCTGGTCTAATATTTTTAAATGATGACATCAAACAGACAAAAAATAAGAAGTTATGGGTAAATATTGGTATTTTAAAGACTAAAGGGGAAAAATGTAAACAATAAACAACATAATTACAAAATAACAAATTTTAGGCAAAATTTAGACATAAACTGAGGACAATATTTTCCTGATATACAGGGTTTATGTAGTTGTCTGAAAATGTAGCACGTTAAAAAAAAATACCACGATAATACCGAAAACCGTGATAATTTTGGTCACAATAACCGTGAGGTTAAATTTTCACACCGTGACGACCCTGGTCCTAACCCTCTTCAGACACTGGCATTACATAAATGTTGGTGCAAACAACATTATCCCTAGTTTCTGCTAACACTAGCCTATGTTAGCCCAAGCTACTGCTAATGCTAACTTGAGCTACTTCTAGTGGCGAGAGGAAAACAACAAAGAACAAAGTCGGAGCAAACGTGTAACGTTCCAGGATGTACTGGAAATATTCTGACATTGAATAAAGGCCAGATGGATCCATAGCTTGCTTACTGAGTTATACAAATACAACACACCACTGACATTAATATGTAGATGCCCCACTGGGCGCTACAGAGTACAACAGTATCGCCATATTGGGTGAGATTCTCACTCTCCAAACCCAAATGAAGCCAACACTGTATGAACAACTGCGTGTTTTTTGTGCAGCCTACAGTTGTTACAACCGACGTACTGTAAGCAGATCACGAGGTATTACTACTGACTTTACTACCTGTAGGAAAGTGTTTCAGCAGTTTCCTTATTCACCATCAGAAGACATATCCGTTATGACTCTGGCCGTCCCTGTTAACGCATTTACTGCCAGTCGTCACTGGCAGTAAATTAAGCCGTCAATTGCATTTTTTTAAGGAAGCGAGCGCGGGAACAAGCCCCCGCACTGTGAGAATAAACATCACGTCTCTAAAGCTGATCTTCAACCACACGTCACACGCCACGTGATCAGAAAATCCACGAAATTGGAGACAGTTTTGGGACGCTGCTGTGAAAAAGCGCGAGGCGCCAACCAGAAACGCTTCTGCAGCTCACACTTCGACAACGAGTTATGAAAGAACGGATAACGCTAGAAACACGCCGATTCTTCCTGGTGTAAGAAGTTAGTCTACTCTCTCTTTAGGTAGTTTTAGCATTTACATGTTCAAACAGTAAAAACACTCAAAAACGTTTGCAGTCAGGGGCTTTCTGATCAGGAAACAGCTGGCAGGGAATGAGTTCAACATCTCTGAAATCTGAGTAAAATAAACTTTTTAGGAGGCTGCAGGGCAGTTCCAGGGCATTTTCCACCATCTGATGGTCAGACCTGTTATGTTTTAGACTGGAAAAAGCGTGTGTGTGTGTGTGTGTCATCGACATATACATATATGGACAATGGGTTTCCATAGACTCCAATATCACGTTTTTGTACTAAAATGGGAGGTGGCCACCACCGCCATTTTGACCGTGTCACAGGTTCCGTCAAGCCCAGACAATTCCACAAAAGGGAAGAGAGGAGGAGCTGAGGGTGGGGCTGTAAGGCTGGGATAAAATGACGACACCCGGTCGAACTAGCTACAAGCTAACCTGAAGCTAACCCTGGCTAACCCAAAGCTAACGCGGAGATGGGAGCTAAGCTAACGGATGTGGCTAGCTAGCTTCAACCAGAGCTAACTCTGTGGAAAACCCATCGACCTGAAACTCACACGAAGTTTAGGTGGAGGTTTGTGGCGCTTTTTCGTGAAAAGTACCTTTCTGTGACTAAAAAAGTATTAAATCAGTAAGTTTATAATTTATTTCCGTAATGAAAATATGTTTTGCTTTGAGCAAGTTTTCAATATTTTTAACGTACCGTATTTTCCGGACTATAAGTCGCTCCGGAGTCGCACCAGCCATAAAATGTGTAATGAAGAAGAAAAAACATATATGTCGCATTTTGGGGGGAAATTTTATTATTTTTCTTACAAAATCTGAGACCAAGCGTTTCACATTGCAAGATGTGTGTGTGTGTGTGTGTGTGTGTGGGTGGGTGGGGTGGGGGTGGGGTCTTTGCTATACTATATGTCAGATTTTGTTAATCTGTTAAGGCATAATAAAATGTGTTTTTAGTTGGGTTAAACACCTTCCTCAGTAGAAACAATCGGGGTACACTGGCCAATCAGCTCAATTATTTTCCATATCCTGGTGGAGTGGACGGGCAAACCGCTCTTTCCACTGAAGGGCTTCACCATGGGGTTGTGTTTGACCATTTATCAAGGCTCCTGGGTCATTTTGAACCCTAACAAATGGAATGTATTACATGGAGGCTCAAATAACCGTTTCAAATAGGAACAAGGTTGTTCTGGGACCCCTTTAAAGATGCACAAGACGGTAAAACCACATGCAGAAAACTAACGATCACATGCCAAGCAAATCCTTGTAGCTGATGGAAGTGTGATAACGTTTGACGAGCTTACCGGACTTCTCCTCTACAAGCAGCAGCAGACGATTGGAAGAAAACAAAGGGAAACACTTAAACTTGAGGTGCGAAACCCATCAGAGCTCTGTGTCGAGGTCTCACCAGAGAAGGAGAGAGTGCCAGTCCTCCCACCGAAGCCTTCAGCTCGTCCATAGACGGAGGGACGCACCTGATGCTGTCTGACACAAGAGGCTTTATCTTAATTTTGAACTTTTGCTTGCTGTCCTCGTCCTCCTCAGAGTCGCTGGAGGAGAAAAACTGCTTCTCTTTGGAAGACGGTGAACAAGTGTCAAGGATAAAGACGGATCAACAGAAGATGGAGACCAACGTGACAATGAGCCGCTAACATCATGTTCCTCTGTCTGTCTGTTGTGTCCTAGTCCAGGTCCTACTGACTCCTGCAGGAGCGAATACCTAAAATATCCCTGGTACTAAAGTAATGACACATGGTGCAAAACTGATGCGGTCCTGATGCTCCTTTCTGCGTGAGCATTGCTTTGCGCGTGCGCGCACACACACACACACACAGAAGGACTATTGATTCAACCATGAGTCACTCAGCCAAACGAGTCAGTGCGACTGTAGGCAACATGTCTGGGGACTCCTCCTTCCTAATCTTGCTGAAAGGATATGATCATCTTCCTCCCCAGGCTGCTGGCTGAAGCCCTCCTCATCGACGTTAGGAGAGGCCTGCAGAAGAAAAAGAACAACCAGAGGAAATCACTCATGTAAATTTGACTAAAATGCCTTTTTTCAAGACAAAGCACATTTCTCATCAGTAGGGAAGGAGGCTTCAGGTGGACCAGAACCCGGACCAGGTCCTGAAGCTCATCTGGACTGCACCAGAGCAGGCGTGAGAGCATCTGGATCCACAGACCCTCAAACACCTGACATAGAAACACTATTTCAGGTCAGTCAGTCGTGGCCCTTAATCAGCCCCAACAATGACCTCTCTAATGTTTAACCCAAAGAAGCCGAATGTTGAGTTTTTCTTATGTGTGAACAAGAAGTTTCACTTTTCAAATCCAGCAGTGTCAGAAAATCTGACTCCAGTCTGCAACCGACCAATGAAAAAACTCCTTGGGAGTGATGCAAAACACCAGTGACGAGTAGCAGTAGCATTAGCAACAATGGAGTCAACGTGGACCACTCCTATTTAGTTTGGTTTGGAGTTTAATAAAAGAACTGTTAACACTGGCGCATTTTTCTCTTTTCATCCTTGTTGTCTTGGTAATTATGTGTCGCTTTTAGTGATATTTGCGAGTATGCTAATGACATCAGTCGTTTGGCTCATTGACAAGTGTAGCGTGCAGTGGCGGCTCCAGAAATGTTTTTCTGCAGGTGCTATGAAGGAAGTGGTCATGCGTACCTGTTGTTCTCTAAAACACCTTCAACACTAGCAGACACACGTGTGCACAACACCTGAAACAATCATTAACATACATCATAAACATATGAACAATCGCTGACTTTTCCATTAAATCATAAACACATACAGCCACACAGAAAACCAACTATAGTGTTGCAAGGTTAGCTAACGTTAGCATTAGCATTTCCAGCAGCAAAACCCTGGACTGCTGCGGCGGTTGAGGGTTGACTCTCTTCATCCAGGTCCGTAGGTTTTTGTGGGTCTGAGATCACTTCCAAACATTCATTAGTTTCTGACTGAACCCGTGGAAATGTGGGCAACAAAAACCGATCCATTTTACCGCTAGCTCTTACCTTTCACTCGTTGGCAGGTGGAAAATGAGGTCAAAGGTTAACATCAATTTCCTGTTTTGGTTTAAGTTTTTACTATCTATATGATAATTTACTGATTATTTTTGTTTTGTATGTTAAATATGATCACATCCACACGTTAAATTAAAATTAAATTGTAAAAAAAATAAATTGAAAATTTACTTGGGGGTGCAATGACTAATCCAGGGGTAGCTATAGCGCCCCCTAGCACCCCGTGGCACCACCACTGGTAGCGTGCCACCTCTGGAGTCCTCACAGTGTGACATGAAGCGGTCCTGTGCAACAGCCCAAAACACACAGTGAGTACAGGACTTTATGGAGGATGATCTGGTGTCAAGAAGGGCAGCAGAGGGAAGTTCTGCTGAAGGTCCGCGGATCGGACTGCTGAGGTCGGGAAGACATCTTCTCTGATGGATCCCCTTCTAATTGTTTGTAACATCTGTGTGTGTGTGTGTGTGTGTGTGTGTGTGTGTGTGTGTGTGTGTGTGTGTGTGTGTGTGTGTGTGTGTGTGTGTGTGTGTGTGTGTGTGTGTGTGTGTGTGTGTGTGTGTGTGTGTGTGTGTGTAAGGGGTGCTCCTCAGTGGAGTGGCAACAACCATGAATAAAGAATGATACCTTAAACATCCTCCCAGAGGAACTCCTCCAAACATCCAACAATAGGTTGGTGATAAACAATGACCTCTCTTAGCATGGTGGAGCACCGGGCCAGAAAGATAAAGTCAGAACTAAATGGGTCAGGAACAGAACATCAACATGTTGGGTCCAGGTCCAGCCAAATCCCCAAACCTTAACCCCACTAAGAATTTCTGGTCCATCCTCCAAAGCACATTGAATTGCCCTCTGTTTGAAATGTGCTATATAACTAAAGCTGCCTTGCCTTTCCTCCTGAGACAGGAGGACAGAGACAAACCCAACAGAGATGATGAATAATGTGGTCCATCAGTTAGTATCCGGACCTGCAGGTCAGAGTGGACTACAGAGGTCTAGAAGGACTGAGACAATTTACTCATTACATCAACGTCATGTGATAGTAAACAAAAATCTTTAAAACATATTAAATGTTCATAATTCTACCTCTGAAACCATAGAAACGTCTGACGGGAAGCTAAAAACACTGACACAGGAGTCATTGCGGAGATCAACACTGGAGTTGTTCTCTAAACTTCTGGTTATGGATACTCACATATCTGTCCCAGTCAATCTCCCCACAGAAACCATTAGGAGCCCCGTTGGCCTTTTTCTAGCATCAAAAATAAAAAAAAAAGACGCAATTAAATGAATAATAAAAAGCACGTGTCAAATAAAAATAGAATTAATTGTTCCCATCCATGCAAACATGAAGGTCATTTGATAATTTATCATAACTATCTGATAAAAAGTGCAGTCCTGAAACCGGGATAAATCTAACAACCTCTAAGATCCACGTCTTATTGTTCTTCAGTTTTACAACAGAGGAAATGTAGGAAATCTACTGTAAATGTACGTACGCTCCCTTTCTTTCCACTTCCACTTCCTTCTTTGTCAGGTGAGCTCCTGTTTGAAACAAGATGATGAAAGAAAATAATCATGAATGGTATATTTGTGGAGCCAGGCAATGTTTGAATACATTTCAGTCAAGCTGAAAATCTGGCTTCTGTTGGATTTAGAGGTAGGACGTTGTTTTCCTGTTCTCTCAAACATGAGGTTTCTGTCTAAATATAAGCATTTACAACAAGACAGTGTTTCATTCTCCAACCATCCCAATAAAATAATCTCTGACTGCTTTGAGCCTTTGCCGAGGTGAAGATTATGTGTGTCAGAGCAAACTCACGTTGGGTCTGTGTCCTTGTCCTTTTTCCGTAAGCCTAGGGCTTTCCTGGTTCGTTTTTTCAGTCCTAACAGAAAATAAAGAAAACCACATGATGAATGTTGAAGGACAGCTCATACGGCTAATATGTGTCTCAAGCATCCACGTAAAACCAAAATAACAGCAGTGCAGTAAATGTCAGCATAAGAACTCTGCGCTTTCGAGGAAAAGCCTTTTGTATGGAGATAAATCAGACTCAAAAGATGTGTGCGTAACTTGATTTGTGCGTGTGTAGGGATGGGTACCTTTGACATTTGAATCGATTCGGTACTAATTCCCGGTACCTACGAATCGATACCGGTACTTAACAGTACCAATTTTCGATACTTTTGAGTGTTTAATATTTTAATTCTCTTTTATGATTAAATATAAATTTTTCTGAATTTATAACCATATTTGATAAATATCACGATAAATAACATTCAACTGTTTGTATTTTAACATCGTCCTTGTAGTTTTATAAGCTGATAATTAAACTGAAGCAAACATATTTACTGTGAACTAAATTTACTGTGTATCTTCATTCCTTTTGCCGTCCTTTATCATTTGATTTTTCCTACTGGGAAGTTAGAATTTCCGAGGAGAAAGCGAACGCACCATTAGCTGATAACAATGGTGGCAATGGAAGCTAATTTATCAAGCTAACATTATCTTAAACAGTTTATTTAGCTGCTGGAGCAGATTAAAACGATGATGCCTCACACTTAGATCGTTGTCGCTGGTTTCATCTTCAACCAATCACCCGTCGCATTTAGTAAAGTGAAGCCAAACTTTAGAGTGCGTTTATGTTCTTCCAGTCAGAAATTCGGAGTTCCGAGGAGAAAGCGAACGCATCATTAGCGAAACAGAAGCTAACATATCAAGCTAACATTATCTTAAACAGTTTATTTAGCTGCTGGAGCAGATTAAAACGATAATGCCTCACACTTAGATCGTTGTCGCTGGTTTCATCTTCACCCAATCACCCGTCGCATTTAGTAAAGTGAAGCCAAACTTTAGAGTGCGTTTATGTTCTTCCAGTCAGAAATTCTGAGTTCCGAGGAGAAAGCGAACGCATCATTAGCGAAACAGAAGCTAACATATCAAGCTAACGTTATCTTAAACATTTTATTTACCTACCAGAGCAGATTAAGATGAGGATGTCTCACTTAGATCGTTGTCGCTGGTTTCATCATCACCCAGTTACCCATCACATTTAGTGAAGTGGACCCAAGCTTTAGCGTGCGTTCTTTCTACCATGCTGCTCTGTTTACAACTCGCTCTCAGCGAGCGACGACATAACGCTCTTGCGCATGCGCAGCTGTCTAGGCAAGTTCTCGTTATGAAGGACGGGTACCGAAACGAGGCACCGTTTCAAATGATGTGAATCGGTGCTCAGTCGGTACTATGGAATTCGGTCGGTACCTTAAAGAGTACAGAATTCGGTACCCATCGCTATGCATGTGTGACTTGATTTGCGTGTGTGTAACTCTTGATTTGTTACACGCTTCTGTTAGGGCAGCTGTGGCTACAATGTAGCTCATCTCTGTCTTGTCTGGTTTTTGAACGTGTGAATAATTCACTGTTGGGTAAAGCACTTTGGAGCAGTGACGTCTCTGCATTGGGGCCAGTGGGGCTGGGCCCCACCAGATGTTGCGCTTCATGCTCTCTTAAAAAATTATCAGTGGAACACAATGGTTCATTTTACAATAATACAGTATAAATAAACAAAAGGAGAATCCGCACACTTCAATCTGCGATGTAGGAGTTTATTGGTGAAGCTTTCGGTCAAAGACCTTCATCAGGAATTGTGGAGGTTCACACCAAACAATCCTTAGTTAAACAGGTCATTTGATTTAAAACTGTGTGGATTCTCATTTTGTTTATTCCACTTTTTGATCCAGCACCTTTTTTCAGATAAGCGGTGACTGTAGGGGTGGGCGGTATAAACGGTATACGGTAGAAATGATATTAATTTGGCCAACGGTAGAGATTTTGACTATATCGGCCTATCGCGGTAGCGCATGTTGATGATGTCATCAAGCGGCGTCTGTTGAGGCTGAAAGCACGGAGCCTGTGGTGGAGGAGGAGGAGGTTCTCGTAAAGAAGACCGGTGCAACATCGGTCATTTGGACTTGGTTTGGCTTGAAGGAGTCAGATGTGGAGCAGAACAATATAATCTGCAAAGTATGCCGGAAGAATGTATTAGCGAATAGAGGGAATGCATCTCATTTGTTTTACCACCTCAAAACGGAGCACGTTGTGGACTACGAAGAAAGCCAAAAACTGCGTCCTCAACAAACGCCCAGTCAGTCGAGCGGTAAGAAAAAAGGTGGTCTTACACACCAGCAGACGGATATTTTACAGCATTTGTTGCATTTTTCAAACATGAAGTGGGAGTGGAGTTAGACTCTGGTAGGGGTTGACTTGCTCTTTAATTAGTCACGCTAACGGGACTCGTCTGGAGTCCAGAAGTAGCGGTGCGGTTCTAGATGGATTTATAGAAGTAGGTTATTATTTTAGATCAGACCTGTTATTTAAAAATGCGTGTAGGACACGGACACATGGCTCAGACCTTTAGCTGCAGCTGTAAATGCAAATTTACGTAATAATTAGGAGCATGAAAGTAAACACATAAGAGTGATCCACAATACTAGCATCAGCAGCTAGCTTGTTTTACGTGCTGGAGTGACGTATGCGGAACACAGTTTTTGGATTTTCTGTAATGATTTATGACAAAAGTCCTTAATAAAATAAAAAACTGAACCCAGTTCAAAACTTTATATAGATGAAAAGTGTATGATTTTCTACTATTTTAATGCTGAGTCTGGCCAAGACCTTTAATAATCTATCAAATAAAATACTTCAACTAAAAAAACACTAGATGGTAAAATGTGATTCAAATACTTGAAACACAAATGATTTAGATTTCACAAACCGTGTCTGCTGTCCTCTCTGTTTGTTGTGGACTTGTATAAACCACAGTAGTTTCATGGCAATGTGCAGTGAGATGATCCATATTTGACCTGAAATTTGAATCTCTGTTGATAAGGTAAGCTAGCAGGTGAGCTGCACCCACAGGTGTCGTCAACAGAAAACAAAAACACCTGTCAGAATCCCTCGAGCGTGAGAGCGGAGCCACCAAAAGCTGTGGTGAATAAGTGACAGCCGTGAATCTCCTCATGAACACATGATGGCAGGCTGGCCGCAAGCCTTCTGCTTCTGACAGCTACCTTCATGCATGCTTAACCCTCTGGAGGCAGGCGTTGCAGATTTGCAACAGTTAAAACCTACCTACCTACCCGGTTACTCCACGTACGTATTTCATGAGCATTTTTTTACTCAGAAGTTCCCTTGAAGGACTCAGCTGTTCGTCCTTTTACCAAAACTTATTTTGAGCCCGAGAGTTGAGGCCCTGCTGAGAGCATGTAGGACAATGCTTATCTTCTGGCTTCTGCATCATAATTCATGGTGCACTTCATTCAGATTAAAGCATCAGACAAAATGCTCCGCAGCAGCAGAGTGCTTGGTCGTTTGTAGGAAACACACACACACACACACACACACACACACGCACACACACACACTGCCTGCTCTTCTCATACTTTCATAATCACTGCCCTTCTATTTGTCGCACACAATGTCATGTCCACACACACACACACACACACACCAGCCACGCTGTTCCACTAGTCCTGCACACACCTCCTTTGCTCCACACAGCCTGACAGAGCACATCACCAGATTCTCTGGCTCTGATGGCCCAGCAGGACACAGGAGGGCAGGAGGAGGAGGATGCAGACGGATGAGGAGCACATGGGTGTTCAGATCGTTTACCTTGCATCATGGTGGCAGATTTTCATCCTACGTTGCCCTTTGGTGTGCAGGCTGATGGAAAGGGAAAGATCCAGTGTGTCAGAATAAGCCTGGGCAGGGCATGGCTAATTCTGCACAGCTCCCCTGCGATGCACGATGGTAATTCCTCCACCACCGCCACCCTAAAGGCCCAACTCCAAGACACCCACACAGGGAGGTGGGATGCGGGGAGGAGAGCTCAAAGCCAGAGCGGAGGGCAAGACCAGAAGACAAACCAGATGAATAATCAAGAGAAAAGCGTCCTCGGTGTGAGGGCTAGGCCCCAGATGCCTCAGCAGCTCCGACACTCGCCATCTCTAAAAGGAAGGGAGGGGGGGGGGATGCTGAGGGGGAGAAAACAAGCGCTTCAGAGCGATGGATGTGAAGAGAGAGGAGGAGAAAGACTGGGAGAGACAGGAGAGGAGGAGGCTCTGATGTCACATCTGCACTGAGCCAATCACTGCAAATGTGGTCACATGGTTGCTGTCCCCTGATGCCTCAGCAGCTCTTTCCTTGCCTTGAGCGGACAGTCAGCTGCATGCGCACTGCTTAGTCTCCGAAGATTTACGACCCCGAGTCCTTAAACCTCTGCTCCTCTACAACCAGAGAATATCTTTATACAGTAACTGTAATCTGTTTTTGTTAGAAGGAACAAAATGGGATTATGTCGCATTAGTAAAATATGCCAAAAGCCTGGCTTTCTTCATAAAATGCACCTGATACAGCTACAGGGCGTCCTTTAATTAAAGCCCTGATGGAACGGTGATGGGTTTCTTTGGGACAGAACACAGAAAGGGAAGGTTTTTTTTGTTTTGTTTGTTTGTACTTTGTTTTTTGAGGAAAAACTAGTTCTATGAATGCAGGCAGATGAAGGAAAAGTAAAAACGAGCCATTGGTGGATTATGGGTGAAACAGGAGATACAGCAGCTGTATCCTAATACAAGGAAACCACAAGGTCTTCTAAATCACAGAAGGTTTAACAGTTGTGGGCAGGCTGAGGAGAGAGCTCTCGTGTTACTTATTTAACTATCTCAGGCATTCTCACCACACATTAGCTGGTCTTGTCGTTACTCTCACTCAAGTGTCCATATCGGGAAGTGATGCAGGCCGGGGTGCTCCTAGTGCTTCGGAAAAAAAGGGGTGAGAGGGAATTTCTATTTTACATTCTCTACTGAGCACTGATGATTGTCAGTGCTCTGGACACCTCCGCACATGTGTTAACCCTCGTCACCGATTCCACCTCAGCTCTGTTGATGAGACCTACTGCTGCTGCGTCACCAACTCACCTGAGCAGCTGATGAGTGCTGAACTTAGTACAATAGTGATGTGTTGACGGAGCGAAGAGCAAATGACTGAGTACACATCCTTGAGGCACCTCTGTGTTGAACACTGACCGGAGCCAAAAGTCCAGCTTAGTGTGACGTTTGACGTCTGATTAGAGAGAGCTTCACTGTCACCTGCCGGGGTATGATTGTGTTAAAGGACGGGCAAATGTTGAACACAAGCTGGTAATTATTGAGAGGCTGCTTCCAGCATCAACACAGATTATCATCATTTTATAATGATGGCTGAGGATTGGTGACTTCTCAGATAGGACTTTTGTTCATTTGTTCATCAATATTTGATGTCACACAGACATGGTGTGGGATTATCCTGCTGTTTATTGGAGCACATGAATGCTTCATATTCCTCCATGTTTATTCATATTTTGTGGATTTTACAGTAAAATGTAGGAAACGCCAGCCATGAGAAGCTCATGCTGGTTAAACTGGGATGACAAACTTATTTTTGGATGTGTGTGTGTGTGTGTGTGTGCATGTGTACGTGTGCGTGTGTATGTGTGCACGTGTGCGTGTGTGTGTGTGCATGCGTGCACATGTACGTGTGTGTGTGTGTGTGTGCATGCGTGCACAGGTACGTGTGCATGTGTGCACGTGTGCGTGTGTGTGTGTGCATGCGTGCACATGTACGTGTGTGTGTGTGTGTGTGTGTGTGTGTGTGTGTGTGTGTGTGTGTGTGCATGCGTGCACAGGTACGTGTGTGTGTGTGTGTGTGCATGCGTGCACGTGTGTGCGTGCGTGCACGTGTGTGTGTGTGTGTGTGTGTGTGTGTGTGTGTGTGTGTGTGTGTGTGTGTGTGTGTGTGTGTGTGTGTGTGTGTGTGTGTGTGTGTGTGTGTGTGTGTGTGTGCTCTGTCTTCTCCATCCCCAGTGAGTCGTGGAGGATGGCTGCTTATACTGAGCCAGGATATTCTGGAGGTTTCTTCCTGTTAAAAGGGAGTTTTCCTCTCCACTGTCGCTTTATGCTTGCTTAGTATGAGGATTGCTGTATAGTCACTGACACTAGTCAGTGACTTGATGCACTTTGCTGGGTTCCTTATATAGGAAACATTATTTCTGATTGGCTTAATGAACTGACCTGAATTGGAATGTTTATAATGTGAAGTGCCTTGAGACGACTCTTGTCGTGATTTGGCGCTTTATAAATGAAATTGAATTGAATTGAATTTTTATCGCTAACAAAAAAAAGCTCTACAGCAAACATGAAATGTTTAACAATAAATACCTGAGTTCCTGTTTTTTCATTTGAGAATTTAACTAAATGACAATAACAAAATCATGATGAAAACCTTGTGATTTTACATTTTTAAGAAGAAATCAGGCACAAAACGTTTACAGCCCGCATAACTGTAATGATCATGAAAACCGAGGCTGCAGGTTTGGAACTGATAAACGTCTCAAGCTGTGAGGCTATTTGTGTCTGTGGTTTTTTTCAGCTTGAGCATCCTGCGGTAATCGTTAATGAGCTTACCTAGCGTGACGGGGGTGTCCCCGCGTGCTCTCCTTACGTAAGAGGTCACCCAGTGGTCAGAAGTCACTGTAGCTGGGATTAGAGATCATTACTGCTGCCATGACAGGAGTAGACAGATTAAAAATAGAACTGAACTCTTGATTACATTTAGACTAAACTGAAAATAAAATTTAGGCCCCACCAATACACACAGTGCCTCTTCAGATCCCACTACGTGTTTTTACAAATCCCCAAGGGATGGGGTCCTGGGACCCCAGTCTGAGGTCAAGGGGCAAACTCTGTCCTGCCAAAGGTGTAGCCAATGCGGAAGTGACAAAAATTGCAGCCCCCTCTAGGGGCTGGCCCCAGGAAGGAGCAAGTTTCCTCCGACCCTCATGTTACAAATGCCAACTTCACAGCAGAAATATGCAGGTTTACATTTAATAGGCTGTAAAACGCTTTATATTAAGTTTTCATGAAAACATACACCCCCTCTTATTTTTGTATTATAAAGCCTGTGTGTATTATATTAAGCTTGTGATCATTGGCATCAGCAGTGTTGTATCGCCGCTGTGGGCATAGAGGGCGTCTGTGCAGGCGCAGCTCCGAATAAAACGAGCTATGGTTTGACAACCTGTCTCCTTCATCTGTCCACAGGTATGTCTATAAATATTTTAACATAAACTTGGCCCTAATAAGATGTAAACAAACACATATACATGTAGGAAACACTGTAATGAAACTTTGACCGTCTCTGAAGGTTAAACAACAAGTTTCTGTGCTTTCTATTGTGCATGCACCTCAGCCATTTTATAGGATCGCTTTTGTTGTTTGCAGACAAACGAGAAGTATGAAATCAATGTATTTGAAGCCAACATATGTACTATAATGTACAGCTAAGGTTAATAGCATTTTGACATATGTTTGAGTGTAATTTAAGTAGAAGTCAGAGTTCAAATTCAAGTTTGAGTTTGTCACGTTGGGTGTTCTTTTAAGTTGTTCAGCCCGCCATTCAGAGGCAAATTTCTTTTGATCTAGCACTGACTGGTGTCAGTGACTTTACAGCGTTCCTCACACTAAGCAAGCATTATGCATAATGATCTTAAAACAGAAATAAGTTAAAATCAGAAAAACTAAGTCATAAAACTATAAAATACCACAAAGCTAATGAAAGATTATTTCAAATTTAAGTTAAAAATAAGAAAATGGAATGTCCAGAAAGGGTCATTTTTCATCTACAGTTTGACCTTTTCAGTGTCCGGTCATCTACAAACACCAAGCTGAAAGAAAGGGTCTACAGTGTTGTTGACATTGAGATTATTAACACAGCGTTCCCTTCACCAAGGTCTTTCTGCCAAGCTGTAAACCCAAAAGTTCAAATAATCAAATATATTGAGTAGATTTAACACATAATTTAAAAAAATGTTTTTAGAACTCAAATGTGTTGAGCTTGTTCAACTTTTTCCTTGTTTTAAGTACATTGAACTCAAACGTTTTAATTAATCTGAACTATTTCTTTTATAAGTAAGCATAACTTAAATTAATCAATAAAGGACAACTTAACTTTAATGAGTAACGTTAACCACAAAATGATTGATGTATTATTTTATTTTCTTTATTATTCCATTCATCTTTACGTCAACCCTAAAGTGTGTCTGATAAACAGACTTGTATATTATTTCAAATATTTGTGGATTTACAAGAAAAACAACCACAAACTAGCAATTTTGTTGGATTTCAGGAACAATAAACAACTGGTGGGGGAGGTGCATTGTGGGTAGTCATGTTTTCAGTTATTTTGCTCTATTTTGGGGTGTTTGTGCATGTTTATTGTATACAGGATTGTTGTTCTCAGTTATTATTTCATTCAGTGTTGCAGATGTGGTGTTACTTTTTGTATCATGTTGGCACCATAGGTGAGGAGGTTGGTCAAAGTAATGCTGTATGGCTGTGCTGTCCCATTGTTAATAATACTGTGGTTGTTCACACCAGTTGCTCTTGACTTGACTGAGTGTTCCACTTTCATTGGCTGTTAGCATTTATGGGTGTGTGTGAGTCATGATGTGGTGCTAGTTACTGCCTTCACCAGCCTGTCACTGTCATGACTCGAGGTAAGTGTCTAACCCAAGACATGCAGAATCATCACACGCAGTCCAGAGCAGTAAAGTAAAATGTCTTTATTATAATAACGGTAACTGAAGCCGCACAGGGAAGTCCTGTGGGGATGAGCAATACGGCTCAAGTCTCTGAGGTGCTCAGGTTAATCAGGAGATGAGGGGAAGCTGGGAAGGACGCTGGGCAGAGGGTGAGAGGTCCAGGAGAGGTGAGGGAGCAGAGGGAAAGCCAAACAGGAACAGCGGAGGAGGATGGGACGTGATGAGTATATTCCAGAAAACGAACACAGCGAGGGTGAGTAGATGATGATGAGATCCTGAGCGAGACAAAAACAGGTGTAAGGGATAATCCAATTCCAAAATACAATCCAAATTCATAAATCCAATAGTCGAAGGCGAGTCAAAAACATGAGTTTACGAGATCAAAGTTCAGAGTCGAGTGGCTGGTGCTACCTAAACTGGTGCAATCATCCAGCAAAGTGACGTGTCTCCATCCTCCTTTTGAAACCACGTCCCTGATTGGAAAATCTCCTGCAGCTGCCGCTCCCTCTGCTCCTCACCTGTGGAGAATTAGCTCAGAGTCTGGTGAGAGGAGATGGTGTGACTCACCTCTGCCCAGGAACATGACAGTCACATTGTCACTTTTAAGTAAATTCAACTTATTTGGGTCAGGTTTTATTAGGTCCATTAAGAGTTCATATAAGTTATAATATTTAAGTTAGTAAAAACATGTAAAAAAAAGTTAAAATAAAATGAAATATGCAAATTTAGTTAAATTAAACTTTATAAGTTGCTTAAGTACCAAGTTATAGGTTGGGTAGTTAAATGCTTTGATTTTATTCAGGTCATATTTTTAAGTTATGGTAAACTTATAGTTTTTAGATAAGTTAACTTAAAAATGATTAGGTAATCAGTTTCCTCGTAAATTTTGAGTTCAGTGAACTTATTTGGGGTTACAGTGATAGGCTGTCCTGCACAGAATAAAGGACCGAACTGTTATAAAGAATGAACTTTTATAATATTGAATGCTGAATGGTGAAATTAAATACGTAAATAATCATATGGTTGAATGAAAAATAATGGTTGAATAATAAGAATGTTTGGATTAATCTGTGCCAAAATCAATGAAGTTGAAATGAATATTATTATTACATTGAAAGATTTATATGTTATAATCAGTAATGTTTGATAGAACAAGGTAAACATGATCTACACTCATACACAAGGTTCATAAGATTTAAATTACGGTTACGGTCACCTCTCACATAAGTTTAAAGATTATTTGTCTACAGAGTTAGAACATCTTTGTATCTGATGAAGGTGTGGTTCTGAGGTTTGTTGGTAAAACCTCCTTAACATGGCATGTTGTGATTTGCTAGAAAATCATAACATAGGAATTAATAAAACTTGGATCACTTCCCGAGTTGTTCAGTTCAGTTGAGTGGAGTTGAGTAAGTTTGTTTCCTGCTGAGACTCCAGAGTGGCCAAACCGGAACCAGCCTCTTTAAAACATCTCTCTGACATACAGTCAAAACCTGTTTGCACTCTGCAAAGCTGACACAGCCTACGACTCCCTAAGAGTCCAACCGTGACTGGAGCTGTGACCAGCTGTGACCTGGAGACGACTCTGGTCTGGCCTGGTTGCATTGCGGGTAATCTACGACCTTCAGTGCTTTGGGGTCACCCGACCCCCCAACATCTCAGATCCAAAAGGGAATCTCCATTTGGGGTACGTAGACACAGCAAGATTGCGTCTGATGCCATTTTATTAATAAATCAACTCTAATTTATAGCAGACCAAATTCTTTTACACTCAGAACTCACAGTTTCTTCCAGATACAATGGTTCTGATGAAAATCCCATTCCATCAGCACACATCACATTCCATCCATACATATTCATCCATCACACATCGTTTCATAAATTGCCATGTATTATAATTAGTCTAGAAAATAAAGTTTATTTTAATTACATACTTGACTCTCTCAAAAATTAATACGAAGTGTGTTTATGGTCACTGAATAAGTAAAGAATCCTAAATTCTTCAGGTTTAACATTCAAAGATCACTCAGGTTGATATTCTATATTTATATAGAATCATCACATCTTATTGGTCATAATTAAACCCCCAAAATACACTACGTAACATCGTTACAAAAATAATAGATTTCGGTAAAAGCAGCTTTAAATAAAAGGGTCTTCAGCTGTTTTTTAAGTGCCCAGACCGTCAGTGCTACGTAAGGATAAAGGAAGATCATTCCAGAGTCTGGAAGGAGCGATCACCTCGACTTTTTTATCTGGTCTTTGGAACTTCTAGAAGGTTCTGGTGTGTGGACCTGAAGGCTCGGGTTGGAGCATAAAGCTTGGTTTATGCTTGACGCGTCCGCGAGGTTCGCACGACTCCACGCGGCAAAATTGCGTGATTTTAACAACCACGCCCCTCCACCGCGCCTCCGCACGGCCAAAAATTTCCGCACCGCGCACCTAGGACATTTTCTAACCACGCGGATGGTTGGACGCGGAAAAACATGGCGGACCAGCAAGAACTAGTATGGCAGAGGTTCGTAAATACAGACATTTGTATGATTCAGCTCTCAGAGATCACCGTGATCAACATGTTGTTAATAATTCTTGGAGAGAAATAGCTCGCACTGTCGGAAAAGACGAGGACGCTGTTAAAAATGCTGGAATGCCATGTTGTAAACAACAGTAATTTCTACTTCTACTATGGTGTAGTGTTGGATGCATGCCGTAGAGCTCCATGCTGCCCCCTACAGTTTGGGAGAATATTGGCTCACCGCAGAGACAAGCCGCATGAACCATAAACGCTGCGAGTTGTGAAGCGCGTTCCATCCGCGAGCCGCATCACCAAGCGGAAAGTAAATGCGTCAAACATAAACCACGCTTAAGGCTTTAACAGTTCAGTAATATAGGGAGGAGCTTGACCACATAGAGCATTGAAAGTTATAGTCAGGATTCTAAAATGAACTCTAAAGTTAACGGGTAACCAGTGCAGAGATGTTAGAATAGGAGTGATGTGAGCTCTTCTGTTTGCTCCAGTTAGGAGCCTCGCTGCAGAGTTCTGGACCAACTGAAGGGCGGTCGAGGGCTTTTTTGTTAAAACATGTGAAGAGTGTGTTACAGTAATCTAGTCGGGAGGAGATTAAGGCATGAATGACCATTTCAAGTTCATCTTTTTTGTAACGTACCAAAAGCCAAGTATTTTCATCAACATGACCAGAAATTAACTTTTTAATTTTCAGAAACTAACACCCCATCTGTCTGGCCTCCAAACAAGAAAGCACTGTGCAAGACCTTGTTACCGTACAAGGAAGCCATGACATCTTTGCTCAAGGTCTCGTGCAAAAGACAAGACCTCCACTCTCTGAATAAAGTTCATCTTCCTTGAATCATAAATGACTTTCTTTTAAAACTTCATAAAATCATCTCTTGTTGAATGAACAATGTGTTTAAATCCAAAGTGTATAAATACATGGTGTGTGCATTAATCAATGACGTGCTAAAATGAATATTTTTCCTGCAATGATTCATTTCAGATATTAAACTACGTCAGACCAGTATTTGTTGATTTAACAAGGTAATCTATAAGTATCATAATATTAATATTAAGGTTTAACAATTCACTTCAAATAAATGTGTAAAAACATTTTCACTTCACACTAAGAGTTAACCTCTGAGTGTCTGAGGGAAGGCATGATTTCTGAGGTGTTTTGGTAATGCCCTTTAAACGTGTCAAATTCTGATTTGTCTAAACTTATTAACACAGTTGATTAAAAACAGGAATCACTTCCTGATCTAGTCAGTCTTCGCCGTTTACTTGACAAGGCCAATTGGGTGAACAAGCATTTTGAGACCATCCTATCTTTTGACCTCAAGATTAAAGCCTCTCTGCAACGATTGTGAGTGATTTCAGACACAACAACTCTTTTAAGAGCCACCTAACAGCCTCAGATGTAAAACAGACACTCCAACTTTCTGCCATTCCCTGAAGATAATCCAGACTAGACGGGTCATAATCGGAGCCGCCTACGGGCTTCGGTACCAGAGGTCCACGTCATCAGCAGTGTCCACCTCGACTTCCTGACCCCTTGGATCGCTAGGGGATCTTCACACAAGGGTGGGTAGACCAGCACAAATTGTGTCAGATGGTTTTATAAACAAATCTCTAGCTTATCAAACCAAACAGCCAAATTGATTTTACAACCCAGACTTCACAAACTCAATCTCAGATACTCACAAGGTTCTGCTAAAACATTTAGCTTCCATTCCATCTCTTCTTTCATCATCTGTTACCTGTATAACCATCATTTCATTCATACCTTGTCATGTACAATCATTTAGTTTAGGAAAATAGAATTAAAATCATTTTTATAAACTATATTCTCGACTCTGTCTGAAATTATGTGAAGTGTGTACGTTCCCTGAATAGGTCAAAGAAACTAAAGTCTTCTGATTCAAAGATCAGTCAGATTGATATTTCAATTCAATTCAAAAATACTTTATTAATCCCAGAGGGAAATTGATTGCTGTAGTAGCTCAGAATAATAATAATAATCAAGTCATCAAAGAGTTGTTGTATATTACAATGGCTGTTGGCAGGAAGGATCTCCAGTAGCGGTCAGTGTTGCAGCCAAACTGAAGAAGCCTCTGACTGAAGACACTCTTCCGTTGTCGGACAGTCTTGTGAAGAGAATGCTCAGGGTTGTCCATCATTTTCTTGATTCTCTGGGGAATCTTTCTTTGCATTATCTCCTCCAGCGGTTCCACAGTCGTCCCCAGAACAGAACCAGCCTTTTTTATTAGGCTGTTGAGCCTTTTCAGGTCCCTGCTTCTGATGCTGCTACCCCAACAGACGATGGCTGAAGAGATTACACTCTCAACAACAGACTTGTAGAAGATCTGCAGCATCTTGATACAGACATTGAAGGACCTAAGTGCCCTCAAGAAGTGCAGTCTGCTGTCTACCTTCTTGTAAACGGCTTCACTGTTCTTTCTCCAGTCCAGTCTGTTGTCCAGGTGAACTCCAAGGTGTTTGTATTCCTCAACCACCTCCACTTCTTCTCCCATGATGGAAACAGTGTTTGACTCCACCCTGTTTCTTCTGAAATCTAAAATCATCTCCTCTGTTTTGTTCACGTTCAAGGTCAGATGATTGTTTCCACACCATGCCACAAAGCGCTCCACCAGCTCTCTGTACTCAGCTTCCTGTCCATCTCTGATACACCCGGCATCTGCAGAGTCATCTGAGTATTTCTGTAGAGATGACAGGTCTCTGATTTGTACTGGAAGTCTGAGGTGTACAGGGTGAAAAGGAATGGTGAGAGTACAGTCCCCTGTGGTGCTCCAATGTTACTGATCACCTGGTTTGATGTGCAGTTCTTCAGCCTCACAAACTGTGGTCTGTTTGTCAGGTAGTCTTTAATCCAGGCGATAGTTGAGGCCCCCACCTGTGTCTTCTGGAGTTTCTGGCAAAGTACATCAGGCCGGATTGTGTTAAATGCACTGGAGAAATCAAAGAACATGACCCTCACAGTGCTGCCTGCTTTGTCCAGATGACAGTGGGTTGGCTGTAGCAGCTGGATGATGGCATCTTCAACTCCAACTCCATGGCGATAAGCAAACTGCAGCGGGTCCTGATATGTTCTAGTTTGCTTATTCATGTGAACCAACAGGAGTCTCTCCAGGATCTTCATGATGTGGGATGTCAGGGCAACCGGTCTGTAGTCGTGACTGACTGATGGGCGAGTATTCTTTGGAAGTGGAACAAGGCAGGATGTCTTCCACAGGACTGGAACCTTCTCCTGGGCCAGGCTGAGGTTGAAGAGGTGCTGCAGAATCCCACAGAGCTGCTCTGCACAGGCCTTCAGTACCCTGGGGCTCACACCATCTGGACCTGCAGCCTTGTTCCTGTTCAGTCTCTCTAGCTGCCTCTTCACATGACTTCTAGAGACAGACAGGTGGGAGGGGGAGGTAAATGGGGCAGCAGCATCTCCTGACTTGGTTGAAGACAGATTTATAGAACCAGAAGAGTCCATGACTGCGTTAGAGGACAAAAGAGCTGGCGTGTGACAGGAAAATGTTGGATCAGAGGAGGATGGGATGTCTGATTGGCTGGGGACAGGTGAGGAGGATGCTGGGTTTGTTCCTGAATTGAACCTATTGAAGAACTTGTTCAGTTCATTGGCTGTGTCCAGGCTGCCATCTGTGCAATCCTTCCTCTGCTTGAAGCCTGTGATCTTCTTCATCCCTGACCAGACATCTCTGATATTGTTCCTCTGTAGATTGTTCTCCAGCTTCTTCCTGTATGCCTCCTTGCTGTCTCTGATCTTGATCTTCAGTTGCTTCTGTATACTCCTCAATAATTCCCTGTCTCCCTCCTTGAAGGCTCTTTTTTCTCATTTGGCAGATTCTTCAGTTCACTGGTGATCCAGGGTTTGTTATTAGCAAAGCATCTCACAGTTCTGGTGGGTATGATGTTGTCCACACAGAAGTTTATATAGTCAGTGACACATCTAGTCATGGCATTGATGTCCTCTTCATATCCTTGGCAGAGAGTCATCCAATCTGTGGTCTCAAAACACACCGCGCGCTAACACGTCAATAGTGCAGCGTAGCCTGCTGGAGTTTTTAAGGGTTCAGATGAAAACACCCGACCTCTTAGGCTGCTCACACATCGATTTTAAGTTGTCGCTGTTGTGCTCACGCTGTAATACAGTATTAGATGCGGTTAAAGTCAGATATGAAAAAATAAATAAATTTTACATAAATAAGTGATGCTTAGCCTGGCGGGGGGAGGAAAATCTGGCCTAATAAGCACTGGAGGAAACCCTGTCAAGATCGTCAACACTCGTTTATCTTAATGCTATTGAAACATGTAAACCAAAATGCATTATATCCACTGCTACCTTTCTAATTTCAAACTCAGTAACTTATGCTGTAACTGCACCTTGCTCTGCCTGCTCCTTTCTTCTTGCTGCCCGCCGGCTGTGATCACAAGCGACAACATAGTAGTTCCCGCTGTTTCTTTTGGAAACAGCGCAAAAAAAAAAACTTGGGATCTTGTAGGCGTGGCGGTAAGATTTCAGCCGTGGCGGGCCGCCACGGCTACGCCTATGTAAGGGAAACCCTGATCAAGGATATAAATGTTACAGATATTGCAATTGTTACTAGAGTGTAGCTCACCTAGTAAGATGTCGGACTCTCGTGCAGAAAACCTGGGTTTGATTCTGGGTGTGAACATAGTTTATTTAGAGTTTCTTTTTTACATTAATTGTATTTTTTTTCAGTAAGATGCCCAAATTTTTATTTGATACTCGCCGAACGGCATTGAAGTCACAGAAAAAAAAGATGTGGGTTCTACTTTCATTTTGGAACAATTTTTCAAGCAAGGGAAGGGAATGATCTGAGCATGCAGGAGGACTGACCCATCATAAACCTTTGTCGGCTGTGCTGAAGAGAAAGGTACAGAACCACATTATTTAATTAATTAGCTGTGTGTTCTCCTGTCCTCTGTCCTCCGGGCCACACACACACACACACACACACACACACACACACACACACACACACACACACACACACACACACACACACACAGGACTGCCTCATCTGTTATTTTCGTTAAGGAGTGTGCACGTACAGCATGTGCGCCTCGTGGACGAGCCTAATGTTGAGGCTGCGATTACGATTTTGGCCTGAGGGGGCAATCGCGAGCATAAAAATTCAAAACTCCGTAAAGTCCCTTTAAGTTAATATTGTGAATGTCCTGTTTGTTTGGAAAGGTTTTTCTCTGTTAGTATCTATCAGTGCCATTCTGCATATTGTAAGTTTATTTATCTGCTGTTTTTCTTTATTAAATGCATGTACTCCTCCCATTCCATCTGGTCACGGGTTTATGTTACCTCCTTACCTCCCTAGCATAGCCAGGACCTAACAGTGACCCCTTGAGCCACACTCCGCTTGGACTGCCAGTACCTATAAGCTGCCTCTTGAGTCCCGCATGCCAAAAAGACCCAATGAGACTCTTTCTTCAGCTTGACAGCATCCCTAACCATCAGTGTCACCAGTGGGTTTGGTGGGTTGGGTTAAATGTGTGAGAGAAAAATGGTAAATAGTCTGTATTTATATAAGGAGCCTAAGTCACACCCATCTACTTCCGGATCACGGGTCCCCAGAAGAACAAAAAAAAGTAATGTGTGTCAATGGGGCTAAAAACTCTATTTTCTAATTCCGCTTGTTATGTGCCATGGATTTCACATATGATGTTTGTGAATTTTAAAGACACATTTTGA
>NC_091751.1:68380164-68397664 GCF_043380555.1 Nothobranchius furzeri | reverse complement strand
TCAAACCCTGAAAAGAACAACTGGTGGGGTTAATGTTTTAATGCACAGAGAGTCAGAGAGCAAAGGTTTTGAGTCTTTTAACATCATTAAAAAGGCAACATGAGAACGCCGTGATGAGTTTTAGAAGTTCTCACAGAAAACCTCATTAAACTTGTGGAGAAATCTGAAACATCTCGTGAGGAACTCTGTGTTAATTTTACGTTTCGCCATGAAACCTTTGATCCAAACAATGAAACTGTTATTAGAACAAACATTTAAAATGGTTTCACACCAATAAACTGCAGCTTGAGGGTCAAAGGTCATGAGCCCAAACCCTCAGGGACGAGTCTGTTCTGTATGCTTTAAGGCTGCTCAACCTTCTGCTTGATTAAAAGAGGGTGAACAATTTAAGCTTGGGTTCCATCACTGTATTCTGTTCTCCGCTGAGGGGAGTTTTCCTCTCCACTGTTGCTACATGCTTGCTTAGTATGGGCATTGCTGTAAAGTCACAAGTCAGGTGACTCCATGCCATCTGCTGGGTTTTCTCACAGGAAACTTTTAACTAACTGGAACTTGAACCGACCTCAATTCACTGATAAGTAGGTTCAGTTGGAATGTTTACTTTATGAAGTGCCTTGAATATTATTTTCTGATATTTGTCTCTCCTCCGATTGGCTACAGCAGCACAGTTCTACCACTGACTCCATTTGCTCTGCAACGTTGATGTTTTATCCCACAAATAACACAAGCCTGAAGGAGTTCTGCTGTGTGGTGGAGTTGCTAATGCTAACAGTTAGCTTCTACTAGCAGAGTCGTTCTCTGCTGTTTCCTGGACGCAAAACCAACAACAGCCTTCATCGTCGTGAGTCAAGATGGGTGAGTCCATGAAGTGTGACGTTGATGTCATGGTTTAATTTACATGTTATTTAATGAGCCATAAGACATAGGATTCCATAGTAAATATGAAATCAACCTTATGGATCTGTGGGTACTTTTTAACCAGAAGATTGGAACTTTTTATTGCAGGGATTATGTAACCGCTTCGTATTCACTCAGAGACAACAGAAGAGTGAGTCAAGTTTAAAAGTTTAAAGATTTATTACTAAACAAATTAAACTAGTCTAACTTTAACACTAAATGTACGGTGTAACTAAGGTGAATGAGACGGAGAATGGTGTGATGTGGAATGTTGCTCAGAACCAGCAAATCTGAAGAAACGATTAGTTCTGGTGGGAAATGAAGGTGATGTCTTCATGCTAAGCTTTGGTTAGGAGATTCATAAACACATTCGACACCATTCTGCCGGTCTACCCTTGTGGAAGTCCCCATCTAGATCAGGAGGTGTAGAGGTCCAGCTTGACCTTATGGAGCCAAAGCTCGTAGAAGCAACCGCAGCAGCCCACCACCAGTCTTGAGATACTTCCGGGTCACGACAGTTTATCGGCATCTAACAACACCCAAAACGGGGTCGTGATGGTTCAGCTTTTATTCTGAAAGGAACCGTTGCAGCAGGTGGAACAGCAACAGATTTTATCCAGCTTGTCGTTGGTTCTTTAGCTGAAGAGGAAAGTTACGGATTGGCCACTCCGACAACTTCTCTAGAACACTTTGAACTGGCGTTAAAGATGACGTGGGCATAGTTTTATACTTCGGATGTTTTGGTTTATGGTCGAATGAAAAGATGACAGATTTACCAAACACCACCAAAACCACGCCTCCGTCAGATCTGGCAGATTCTGATTGGATCAGTAAAGCAATGTGTCGTCTCTTAACGCTACGTGAGATCAGTCCTAGTGGAAACACTTAAAGTCATATTACTTATTATATTCTATAGGATTATAATAAAGTAATTAATATTTTCATTTCACAGATTGGTCACATAGTATTATTGACCAACACTTTGTTTGATTAGCTTTATTAAAATAGAGTTCTTTGATTTATTAAAAGGAGAGAGTCCTTTCTTCATTCTTCTCTTGAGCTGGAAAGGAAGCAGTTTAGAGCAAATGCATGAGACCTTGAGGCCATATCTCATGCAGACTAGTTCTTGCTGAGGAGAGGGGGGAAATGACTTCTGGTGGAAAACAGTCATTTAATTCCGTTACATTGATCTGTCGGGCTTTTCTAACTCTAGAGTTTCATTGTCTTATTTTCTATCAGAAGTTAGTGCAGGAGATAGGTGTAGGGGACTATTTTCATGTTAGCCTGCATGAAAAACTCAGAGTGATCCATTATAATCAGAAATAAGCATTAAAATGTCTTTTCAATGAAGTCGACCTTTTATTAATTTAGTTTATTTTGAGCAATTACGGTACATTCTTATAGTGTTTGTCCACAACAATACAACAGAGCTCAAAGGGAATGAAGCAGAGATGCTTATGTTCATCTACTTCTCAATCCATATCCAATACATACAATCCACAGTTTATACACTTGTGGGAGTATTCGTAGCATAAAATATACTGTCATATATATTTATTGAATGTCTGATATTTAGAAGAAGAAAATATCATTTCTATAGCGCCTCTCAAGATGAAAATCACGAGGCGCTTCACAAAAACAAACAATGTAAAAATATAAAAAAGCATTTAGAAAATGATTAAAAATATATTTAAAATGAGCAAAAATAGACAATTGTGATTAAAAAATGTTACGAGAGAGAGAGAGAGTGAACAGGAAAGAGGGAAATCAGTGGATCCTGAGGAAGGTGGAATAGGTGGGGAGAGCAGAATAAAGAGAGAGAGGTGAAGAAGGTCATACAAAAGCCAGCTTGAACAAGTGAGTCTTCAGCTGCTTTTTAAAGGAGACCACTGAGTCCACTGATCTCAGGCTCAGGGGGAGAGAGGTCCAGAGTCTGGGGGCCACAGCAGCAGATGATCTGTCACCTTTGGTCTTTAGCCTGGTGCTGCACAACCAGTAGGCTTTGATCACTGGACCTCAGGGACCTGCTGGGGGTGTAGGGACTAAGAAGATCACCAATGTAAGATGGTGCTTGTCCATGTAAGGCCCTGTAGACCAGAACCAGGATCTTGAAATGAACCCTGAAGTTGACTGGCAGCCAGTGAAGCTGGAGGAGAAGCGGGGTGATGTGGGTGTGTTTGTAGGACTTGGTCAGAAGCCGAGCACAGGCATTCTGAACCACCTGTAGACGGTTCAGGGAGGTTCTGCTCAGACACGTGAAAAGAGAGTTACAGTAGTCTAAGCATGAGGAGATGAAGGTGTGGAGAACTGTCTCAAGTTCAGAGCGGGACAGAATGGGACTCAGCTTAGCAATGTTCCTGAGATGGAAGAAGGAAGAGCGAACAAGAGAACCGACATGAGAATCCAGGGTGAGAGCTGGGTCAAAGGTCACGCCAAGATTCCTGACAGAAGGTTTGGTGTGAGAAGCAAGCTGACCAAGAGAGTCTCTGACTTTGGGAACCAGCTTGTCTGGGACACAGATGAGGATCTCAGTTTGATCTTCATTCAGCTGTAGAAAGCTCCCAGCATCCAGGTTTTGATAGAGTCTAAGCAGGTGTGTAACAGCTGCAGCTTAGACATCTCATTCACCTCACTATATTGAAGTATGTTCATTTATTTATTTATTCATTTATTTTGTATTGAAACATATGGACAGAATGAAACCATGGAGTTCACTAATCACATTTCCTTAGTATATTTTTACAACAATCATCTTGCTTTGCAAAGTGGTGTGCAGTAGGCAACCCTAACCATTCCATAGTTTCACACCTATTCGAGGGACACACTGGTTCTTGAGGGTGGTGTGAGAACACTGCACCTTAAAATTAAGTGATCCCCTCAGATCATGTCCACTGTCTTCATCACTAAAGAGTCTCTGAATAATACGGGGAAGCTGGTTCTTCCTTGCTCTATATCAGGTTAGCAGTGATTTTATGTTCACTGGATCTTGAATCTTTAGAGGTTTAGATTGTATGAAAAGTGCATTAGTGTGGTCCCTGAACCCAACATCACGTTATTTTAGGTAGAAATGATGTTTCCAAATGATTCTACAGGTGTTTCCCCAGACCTCCACACAGTAACTAACATAAGGAAGAATAAGTAGTACAAGTAGTGCTTTGTGGTTCAAAAGGCATCTACATTGTCTCAGAATAGCAATAGTCTTTGCCAATTTCTTGTGTTTACTTTGTATTTGGGGTTTCCAGTTAATATAGTGACTGAGGATCACTCCCAGAAGCGGATACTCTTTTACCCTTTCTATTTCATTGTTGTCAGTTTAGATTTTGATTTTTTTATCCTGCCAAACAGCATCGTTTGTGTTTTTTTTAACTTAGAAATTATTTGTTTTAGTTAAATCCGTCCTCAAGTTTCTCTAATTTTGTTGTCACCTCTGTCACAAGCAGCTGTAAGTCATTGCCTGAGCATAATATTGTGGTGTCATCAACAAAATAAATAAATTTGAAATAGAATTTTGATGATACACTACATAGGTCATTAATGTGTAGAAGGAATAACTTTGGTCCTAAAACTGAACCTTGGGGGACTCCACGATTTGTGTTCCTCAGTCTTGACATGTGCGCATGCACCTGTACATATTGCTGTTGGTCAGTCAAATAGGATTTCACCCAGTTATACGCTGTTTTCTCAATATCATTTAGTTGTAATTTCTTTTAAAGTATTCCGTGGTCTATCGTGTCAAAGGCTTTTTGAAGGGCTATAATAATACCCACAGAATAGATGCTGTTTCTATTTTATCAGTTACATCTAAGGCCTAGTCCACACGTAGCCGTTTTTTTTTTAAAAACGAATATCCGCCCCTCCAAAAACTTGCATCCACACCACCTCGTTTAAAAAAAAAACTGTCCACACGTACCCGGATAAATACGTTGTTAAGGACATGCCAGACCTGTAGACGGCAGTACTTCCCCCGTTCTTAACCTCGTCCTTCGTCTGTGGTCTTCCGCAAGGAGCAGTAATTCCGCTTGAAAAAACAAACAAGCAAAAAGCGCTTGGACGATTGATAAAGCGAGCGCAGCTCTGAGGGCATCCATGCTGTCGGCTAGTGTAAACACAGGTCGCACACGTGATGTCAGCATTTCCCCGGCTACGTGTGGACAGGGCCTAAGATCAATCAATGCAAGATTAGCTGATCTATTGTGTCTGACACATTATTGACTATTATTAAGTAAATTGTGTTTGTCAAAAAAAAAACATTCAGGCGTTCCACAAACAGCTTCTCCAAAACTTTTGATAACTGAGGAAGTATCGAGACTGGTCGATGGATAGTGAGCTATGTTTGTCGCCGCTTTTATAGATTGGAGTAACCTCGCCAGTTTTCATCATACTGGGAGACTCGTCACTTAAAAAGGACATGTTGCAGATATGGGTTAAGGGTTTTGCTACGTTGATGTTGTCATTATAGTCAGTGGACCTTTAACTTTTGCAATTATTAACTATTTATTCAACTATTTCAGTGATTTATTTTAGTTTTCAGTTCTTTAAGTGTGTCCACAACATTTTTATAAGCTTTATTTACAATATTTTGCCCAAGAATATCATTCCAATCTTGTTCACAAAAGCTTTGGTTAAGATCATTCACTGAGTTATCGTGAGCCGGGGTGAGTGTTCCTCTCTCTAACACACCAGCTTTGAGACTGTTTTCCAGGAGAGGGAGAAGGCGAAGTCCCAGCTGTTCTGGATTCATGATCAACGGGTCTGGCTTATAAGGAGGATGGAGAACACAACTCAACACCACATACTGGGCTCACTAATACGATGCGTCTGATAGGGAAACATCCCACAGGTTTGTGTGGATGTGGGGTGGGGGGAGAAACGGTGGAACATGTTTTATGTAACTGCATAAAATACGAGGAAAGTAGAGGACAACTCAGGGAGAAATGCAAAAACATAGGAGGTGGAGTGATAAATGTAAAGAATTTGTTGAATGGTGAAGAAAGGAAATATGAGTTGGTTATTGAGTATCTAAAACACAGTGGTTTGTTGAATAGAATTTAATTTGTTTTTTTTACGCTCTTACTCCGACTCACACTCCAGCACAGTAGGTGGCGGAACTGCACCTAGTAGTTAGGTGCCACCCGCCAATAAACACGAAGAAGAACAAGAAGAACAAGAAGAAGGAGAAGAAGAAGAAGAAGAAGAAGAAGAACTCAACGCCAGATGATTGCTACTGTTTGGTAGTTTTCAGCCCTTCGTCTAGACCTCTAGGTTTGACGTCTTTGCTTCGGTGTCTCTAGGAATAGTTTGTGACCGTGTGTATTGTATTGCCTGCCTCAGGTCTCTGTTCTCTGGATCTCATACGAAGACGCCATAACCACTGGATTACTCTCTGCCTCGTTTCGTCCATCCTCCTGACCGAGCCGCTCTCTCGCCGCTCTCCCTCTCACCATCTGGACCTTGGACTCACCCCGGCTTACTACCTCCCCCCACTTCCTCACACCCCTGCCCACCGTAAAGTCTCTGCTCTCATTATCTCTCTCAGTGACTTACCTCCCAGGACTCACCTGACTCTGCCCCCCCCCCCCCCCCCCAGGTGCATATTCCCAGTGCACCTTTAGTTCTCGTTTACTCAAAAAATTATTTTATTTTTCACTTACCCTCTGTGTTGCGGTTGATTCTGCATGTCTTGGGTTAGACTCCTACCTCAGAACATGACATGAGTATTCCCATCCTAACCTGATCTTTATTGCTGTATCACGTCGGTTGTTCTTGTTTGTTTTCGTCTCGTCTATTTTCCAATCGTCATGTGCTGGGGTGAGTGCTCCTCTCACTTTTGTTCCGTCTTTGAGCTGCTGTGTTTCAGGAGAGGGAGGCTCCAGCTGCAGCTCATTAACAATCAGCGGGTCCAGCTATGAGAGGAGGAGGAGGAGAACACATCTCGACGCCGGATGATTAACTACAACTTGGTAGTTCCAGCCCTTTGTGTCTCCAGGTTAACTCTAGTGACTTTTGGATTTCAGAACCCTTGTGGATATACTTGCGCTTACCTGTTCCCAGGATTTTTGGATCGTTTGTGGACCTTACCTTGACTCCTCAGGATCTCCTTGGACTTCTGGAGCTTCTGGAGCTTCTCTAGTTTTCCTGTGGTTCCTCTGATTCACTACTTGGACTTTTCCACGATCCCGCTGGATTACTCACCTGTGCCCCATAAATCTCCTGGACGCAGTAATCCCCGTTCTCCTCTCCTCCCTGCCGGCCCGCTCTCCTCGCGCCCCCTCTCCTGGACACTTCCTCTTGGATTCACCCTGGCACTCCTCCCACCCTCCCCAAATCCCCAGCCCCCAGCTTCCCGTAAGTCTTTACTCTGCACCCTCCTGGTTTGGACTTACCTCCCTGGACTCACCTGTTCCTCTGCTCTCCCTTCCTCAGACGCTGCGGTTCCGTGGCAATCCCCGCTGGACCTCATCCAGTGCGCCCTCAGTTCCCGATTTTCTAAATAAAATTCTTTAATTGACTCGTGAGTGGTGACTTCTGCATGTCTTGGGTTAAACTCGTCCCCAAAACCATGTCGACTGAAAAGTGATCTCTTTAAGATGAACCTGCCACCTTAAAGTGACCTTTGAGATGCTGGTCATGTTAGGGGCCAAAGGTCATGTGCAGGCCCAAGTTTTTGCCACATGGATGCTTCATTTTTAGCTCCACCGCAGTAAACCGACACCACATTCAGGTTAAAGTAAACATTAAAGTATGTTTTACACGCGTGTGAAGACCTGGCAGAGATGAGCGCTTTTTCATTAACATCACAGGAACTTTCTCCCTCCCTGGGCCAGCTTTGCTGCCAGCGAGTGCAGCTCTATTATGAAAAACACACCTCTGCTATTAAAGTTTTTAATTAGAAAAGAAGCAGCGTGAAGCGTGCGGGACTTCCAGGGACCTGTGGAGTCTGCAGTCAACCTGACCTGCCTTGTTTGCATACGACCTCAGCTCCGACGCCTCTGGCTGAACAGAAACACCATCCATTATGAGGAGCGGTTTACCAGCTCCCTTCCAAATTACAGTCACTCCGGGTTCCCGTTTTACTGATGCAGCGGTTGTGTGGTTCCACGTCTCGTGTTACTGTTCTTAGCGAGTGTCGCTGCTCGGCCTCAGCAGGCCGTTTGTTGGCCGCTTAACAAGTTAAACACTCCTAAAAATCTGCAGCAACGTGGCCCGTGGAGATTCTGCTGTCCCTTCACAAGAATTCAGCGTTTAAACTCGCCGATCCAACTTCGAGCGTTTGGCCTTTTCTGGCTGTCACTTAACCACGTCCTCTGAGCAACGATGATGGAACATCTGACCAGTCCATTGCACAACAGTGTTTTTCCTGTGTGTACATGTGTGTGAGACGCCCTGGTCCCGGAGCTGACCCTGCCTTTAACCTTCTGGCACGCCCCCGTCCTCACCCTGCTCCAACGTTTGCTCAACACACTGAGCTCCATTCCGGCCCACAGGCGATGCACCCTTCTGGTGCCGATCCGCGTCCACCCCTGAGGATAAGTTATACCCCGTGTCACGATGCTGGGAAGCTCACAACATGGCTGCTTTTGATGCAGCAGTTTTTTTACCCACCCCGTTTCTCAGTCTCTACGGCTAAAGTCAAACTGGAGCAGACTCTGAGAGAGCGGCAGAATTACGAACTGCCAATGGCCGCTGGAACTACTTCCCTGTTTCTCCCACCCTCCTGCAAGCACCGGCCAAGGGATTTTCCTTCCCACCGTCTCTGGCTGGAACACTATTTCCGGATTGTGTTGTTCATTTACTTTAGTTTGCAGAGCACCCAGGAATGTGAGGCCATGGAAAACTGAGAGTGGCGATGTGGCTAGAGCGGTCGGGAGGGAAAGACAGAGAGGAAGAGAGATGTGCTGGACGGAGAGAGAGAGAGAGAGAGAGAGAGAGAGAGAGGCAAGACGGAGCAGAAAGAACGGAGACGAGCACGCAAGCAGCAGTCTTTGTACCGAAATAGCACAAGGAAGAGTCTCTGTGGGGAGCAAAGATTTGCACATGATGAGTGTGATCAGCCTGAGAGGGCCCCGACATGCAACATAAACCATCTTAGTGATGTTAGGGATTCCTTTGTCACAACTGCATGTTTGCCTCCCAGCGTTCCTGCTCGCTGGTCTCTGTGTTTATCTGACCGCCTCTGTTTCACTCAGAGTCCCGCTGCTCTGCAGCCTCTGCTGCTGAGGCTACCAAGCGCCAGTCCCAAAGTTACTCAGTAAAAATGACTGAGTCGTTTTCAGCTCCTAATGATGAAAGGAAAATGAGGTGGAAACTTTTAAAAGTCACTTTTCGGTTCGATTAATAAACCTTTCACGTCTAAATGTCAACACGTTCAAATAATGATGTCAAAAAGAAATATTCGGAATCAGGTGCTGGAAAAATAAATGTATGAAAAATCTAAATGTTAACATAAACCTAATCATTTAAATCAAAACTAAACATAACGTTTAAATTAGAATACAAATTTGAATGCATAAAAGTTAATGTTGAGAATCACATTTAAATATTTAAAATTAAGTCTAAATATCCCAAATATTAGGCCCTGTCCACACGTAGCCGGGGATCTGCCAAAACGTAGATATTTTTCTACGTTTTGGCAGTATTTTGGAACGAGTTGTGCAGATGTTGTGCAGATGTTGCGACGGTGGCACAGGAGTTAAGTGCTCGCCTCGCAATCGGAAGGTCGCAGGTTCGAGACCCGCTCAGTCTGTCGCTGTCGTTGTGTCCTTGGGCAAGACACTTAACCCACGTTGCCTGCTGGTGGTGGTCGGAGGGACCGGTGGCGCCAGTGCTCGGCAGCCTCGCCTCCGTCAGTGCGCCCCAGGGCAGCTGTGGCTACATTGTAGTTCATCCCCACCAGTGTGTGAATGTGTGTGTGAATGGGTGAATGACTGATTGTGTTGTAAAGCGCCTTGGGGGGTTCCAGGACTCTAGAAGGCGCTATATCAAATACAGGCCATTTACCATTTACGTTTTGGCCTGTCATCCACACAAAAACGGAGTTTTTTCACACGAAAACGGATCTTTTTAAAAACTCCGGCCAAAGTGAAGATCTGCGTTTTCTCCGTTTTGGGTGTCTGCGTGTGGACGGACAAAACCGGAGTTTTAAGGTCCGCAACGTCACTTTCCACGACAAAAAAATGCTGACATCACGTGTGCGACCTGTGTTTACACTAGCCGACAGCATGGATGCCCTCAGAGCTGCGCTCGCTTTATCAATTGTCCAAGCGCTTTCTGCTTGTTTGTTTTTGCAAGCAGAATTACTGCTCCTTGTGGAAGACCACAGACGAAGGACGAGGTTAAGAACGGGGGAAGTACTGCCGCCTACAGGTCTGGCATGTCCTTAACAACGTATTTATCCGGGTACGTGTGGACAGAGTTTTTTTTAAACGCGGTGGTGTGGATGCAAGTTTTTGGAGGGGCGGATATTCGTTTTTTTAAAACCCCGGCTACGTGTGGACTAGGCCTTAAAGTTAAATGTTCTAACTCAGATGGGATAGCAGAGGCTCAGGAGTTGGGTGTTCGTCCAGGTTGCAGGTTCAATCCCCAGCTCTGTCTCTGTCGGTCCACACTTCACCCACCTTGCCTGCTGGTGGTGGTCCAAGGGTCCAGAAGCACTTTGTAGTCCGTAGAAGTGCTAGACAAATGCCATTTTCCAAATCTAAATGTACTAACATGTCCTTGTATTTAGAAATGAAACTAAATTTAAGCTAAATTTTAAAAAGTCACTCACACACACACACACACACACACACACACAGATGTGTATTTCTACATATTTTTACAGTCAGCGCCCCATAGGTATACTGTCTGTGACCTGGTTGCCAGTGTTTACATAGCTGATGGAGTCCAACCCTGTGTGACAGGTCCTAATTGTCCAAGTGGTCACATGAGCTTAAGAGGTCTTAAGCTTTTGAAGAACACGTTCTAAACCCACTAGATGAACAAACAAGGTCACATCCATTCACCGAGTTCATCATTGTTTGAACAGGAGACTCTTTTAAAGGAAAAGTTGAAAAAACGGGCGATTAGCGGAACGTACTGAAACTGCCCTGTACACGCCGCCTAATTTCATTATAGTTACAACCCGATCAGCAAACTGAGCAGTTGTTTGAGCAAATAAATGGATCAGTTACTGAATGTTTTCACTCCTGTGGATGCTGGTCTCCATGCCAAGGTCCAGTTTAAATTCCTGGTTTGTAAAAGAGCAGATTGTGTGTTTAGAGGATCAGAGCATTTGCAGGAAAGGAACTCTAATCAGCCGGCGAAAGCATTTGTACAACGTTCTCTACAAAGCTCATCATAAAACTAGTGTCGTTGTTCTGCTGCACCAGTTGTTCTGTGAATCTGTTTGGTCAGCAACGCTAGCATGTTTTGATGATTGCTTATGAAATTCGGGAAGTTTGGTGCAGGAAGATTTTTTTGTCCCCTGGACAGGTTTGTTGGGGCCGTAAACCGCACCGGATGTGTCTCAACGGGAAGTTCTTCTACAACTGGGTTCTTGTCCACCCAATCCAAGATGGCTGCTGACCAACGTTAGCCAGCGTGGATTGACCCAGTCACTTTAGCGGGCGCTGAGGTCAAATCTGGTGTTTAAAGGTGAGAACCGCCCCAACATGAACTCTGAGTGGGAACAGAGACATGAAACTAAACATTTTTATTTTAAAACTCCTTCTTTTCTCCACATCTTCGTTTAGCAGCATGGACTCCTTCAAACACTTCTTGTTATTTGATTCTTCTTCTTTTTAAATAAACTTCAAATCGGATGTTAAAAGAATGCATGATCATCGTCTGCTCTGCACTGAAGGAAATTTACCAACAAATATTTTGTTCATCATTCATGGTTCATGGTTTTTTGTAGACACTGAAAAATAAATTGGGAACACATTACATTAGGTGTTCCTTTATTAACATAAATTAGGGCACTATTAACCATTTATTAACACCAGGAGCCTTATTAAAGTCACTGTTACTGTTAACTATTAAGTGTCCTCAAGGTTAGGACAAAGGGCCAAGGGGGGGTGTCTGCTTAGTAATGCATTACATTATGTGGTTAAGCAGTTGTTAATACTTCATTAAATAGCTTATTAATTAGTAATAATGTACTAAGTAACATTAATAAAGGGACCCTTATTGTAAAGTGTTACCAGTAAATCTTTGAAACGTTTGGCACAAAATCACATTTAAATGGTAAATGGCCTGTATTTGTAAAGTGGTTTATAGGGTTCTACAACCCCCCAAGGCGCTTCGCAACACAGTCAGTCATTCACACACACACACACACACACACACACACACACACACTGGAGGCAATGAGCTGTCTTGGGGCACACTGACAACAGTGAGGCTGCTGAGCACTGGCACCACCGGTCTCTCCAACCACCAGCAGCAGACAAGGATGGCGAAGTGTCTTGCCCAAGGACACAGTGACTGTTACAGACTGAGGGATTCGCTCCTACAACCCTCCAGTTATGAGACAAGCACCCAACTCCTATGCCGCCATCGTCCCATCACTCCTGTCCCTAAATCCTCCATATAAAGCATCAGGATTAGTACGTTCATAATAAACATGCCGTGTCCAGTCCTGTACATGTCCACTGCCCTCTGGTGGAGGAACTTCAGGTTGAAAGGCAGCAGTGGCTCTTCAGGTAGAGAGGGTTGTCCAGTAATTGGAGGGCGCACAGCTCTCGCCAGAGAACACTGCTGTTGTGTTCTTGGGCGAGACACTTGACACGCCTTGCCTGCTGGGGTTGGTTGGAGGGACAGGTGGCGCCAGCGTTTGGCAGGCCTCACCTCTGTCAGTGCACCTCAGGGCAGCTGTGGTGGCTCATCCCCACCCGTGTGCAAATGTGTGGATGTCTGATTGTGTTGTGAAGAGCCTTGGGGGGTTGTAGAACCCTCAGAAGATACCATCCAAACAGGCCATTTACCATTTGAAAGAGCTAATTTATTTCTTTTTACGGTTTCATCATTACTGTAGGAGCCATAATAAATAATATAATATAATATAATAAACATGCACCAATGAAGAAACAGTTCATTTTTTAAATTATTTTATCAGTTATTTGTCTTTTAAAAAACTTTATACAATGGAATGGTTGCCGCTGTTGTCCAAGTGTCTGTTTTAGACCGAATCGCTCAGATTTCCTCACCCCACATGACTCGCAGTAGACAGCTTGTTCTTTTATCCTACTGTCACTTAGCATTTTCCCGGTAGTTAACGTCGTTATGCTAACATCGTAAACCTTAAACAACCTTCGTCTGCAACACTGTACTTAATTGTAGTCATGCCTGTATTACATTAATACGAATTTATTCTGCTGAGGAGAGAAGTAAACTCATCTGGTCACAAGAAACAGATTTTTTTTTCTCCTCTAGTGTCGCCGTGACAGTTTGAGGCTGTGCAGTCAGCACTTTCACGGGAGAGTCATCTGTCGTCCAGAATCTGGTGTTCCTGAGATTTAGAGAGCAGCGTGAAGGGGACAGACCAGATTAATTTGACTTAAATGTTATGACAACAAATGTAATCAGTATTTTGGAACAGGCAGTGTGGGTACAAGCTGTGTTAATAATGTAAATTTGTGTTGCATGTGGGAGGGATATTATGTGTCATAAATCATCTGCAGGATATTCACACCGTAGCAGGAGATTCAGACGCGTTATGAAGCAGAGCCCTGCCACTCAGGCTCATTTCAGACGCGTTAATTCTGTACTTTCACGCCAAACAGTGATTTATTCATTTGGTCACTTTCTCAACCGAAAGGAGAATAAATAACATCTGTTACGATTTAATTCATCATCAAAATAAGACCATGTTATATTAGCATTTATTTATGTTGAACCAGTTGTTGAGATCTTATTTTATCATGTGTTCTACCTCTGTTCCCAGATCAATTCAGGAACAGTCAAACATTCCTAACCCAGACCCATCCAGACATGGAAAGACTGGATTAAATCCCAACGCGTGACACGGAGAAGTACGTTTGGCGGCTCCTCTGTGGTGTACCCGGTCAGGTCGTTGTCACTGCCGCTTGTTTGTGCAGGAGTTGTGTAATCCTGGATTCTTCTGTCCTGTCCTCTTATTGTTACGTCTCCTCGCCGAGTGTGGAGCACGTGTTAAAATAACTTCTTCAAGACCAGCTAAAGCAAACACCAGCAGCTCGTGTGGTTCATGAGAGTTTGTGTGCATGTGTGTGGGCAACGAGGGGGGAGGGGGGGCTTGCGTGCCAAACTAGGGGTAGTTTGTTTTGTCAGCAAAATGTCAATCTGTCTTTGCAAGGTTATCCCATATGATCTCCCTAAATACACAGGGCTGGGTTGTCCATCTGGCTGGCAGTTGAGCACTCATGCACCCCCCCATTAACACCCACCAGAGTGAGCCCATGTCTGGAGGTCTTGGCTTTCTACCTCCCACTGAAAGGATATGAAAAGGCCGGCAAAGCTTTCCATTCTCTTCCCTCACTGTCCGATTTTTGGATCAGTGTGATCCTCAGATGGCTGCAACGCGCGTATGGCGGTTCAGTTGCTCCCTAACAACTAACCTGACAACAAAACAACGTCGTGGTTCGTTCTTGAAAGAAAGAAAAAAGGAGGATGAATTTTTTTACAGTGAGACACCAGAAAAGCACTGAGCTCCCAACCCAAGCATCCTGCAAAGAGTCAGATCCCAAGCTGCCTTTAGGTTCCCACCCCCCCCGATCCCATTCAGCTCGTGCAAATGAGAGATGTGTGTTGGAACGGTGCGAGCCTGCAGGCCTCGCACACAGACACACACACAGCAGCCCTCTGGACAAGTCTGGCAACCACACTTGCAACCAAGGGCCAAAACTCATGTTGCGTGCTAACTCTCTCCCTCCCCCATCCCCCCATGCTATCCCGCTCTGCAATTATATGCTACGCTCCCACCCAAACATGCAAGAATAGGCCTTCTCAGTCAATAGACAAACCGAGTCCTTCTGTCCTCAAACCATGACATCATGACCGTTTGACTTCAGCATGAAATCCGAGCTTAATTTAACTCTGTCAGGGAAAAAAATGTGGTGTGTGTTACACTGGCAGAGCGCTGCTGTGGTGTTCTCAGTAACTTTATGCAATTCCGGGAAGGCAAAGCCAATTTATTTTCTGGAAAATCAAACTCAGAAGAAGTATGTGACTCCAGCCAATCAGCTCTTCTTGGACATGCATCAAGAAGCAGCCGAGAGATGCTGAAAAATCGAGCTCTGCTAATGTTGTCCTGCAGCAGAAAAGACGCTCAGCAGGTAAAAAAAATAAAACAAATTTGTGTCACGCTCTGCCTTTAAAGAGGAACGGTGAAGTTATGGTCATCTTGGTCAAATCTTAAATGCAAGATTAAAAATGATCTTGTGCAAGATCTCGCACGAGTGTCGAGAAAGACTTTCATCAACCAATCTTTAGCCCATTATCTAAAAACAGACACCTTCGTGGCCAAGATTAGATTCAGCAGCCTTCTTGAATTGGACTGAATTGTAATCAGAATCAGAATAACCTTCACTGTCACTGCAACAAGTAAAACGAAATTAGATGCAATCCCTGTGTCCGAAAATTTATTTACATGAGATAAACAAATAATAAATAAAAAAAATTCTAAAAGGAATCTAAAAATATATATGTATATTGTCACACCTTGTCCTGTCTCCCCTTTTGGTTTAGTCCTGTGTCTGTTAATTGCTCCCACCTGCCTCTAGTTTCCCAATCACCCAAGCTCCCAGCCCTCCTGTATTTAAACCCCTTCTGTGTTGTGTCTCGTGTTGGATCATTGTTTCTATGTTAGCGTGTTCCCCATTAAAACCTTAATCGTTCCTGTGTGTCTGCTTGCCTCACCCGCGTGTGGATCCTTACCTCCGCTTCATTCACCGGCGCGCGTTGACATATATAAAACAATAAGATAGGAGAGCAATACTGCACATGAACCTCTGCACCTGAATCGTTTTGCACTGATTATGTGTGAAAGACAAGCTAACAATATACACATAGTAATATTGCACATAAAGTTGAATTGAGAAGAATGGGGGGAGGGGGGGGTGCCTGATAGCCTCGGGATAAAAGCTGCTGTGTAGTCTCTTTGTCCTTGTTTCAATGCTCCTGTATCTTTTGCCTGACGGCAGTAGATGGAACAGATCATGAGCGGGGTGTGAGGGATCTTTTAGGGTGCTTTCCGCTCTCCTGCGGCAGCGAAAGTTGTGTAGTTCATCCAGAGAAGACAAACGACAGCCGATGATCTGCTGGTCGGTCTCCACAATCCTTTGGAGTGAGTTCCTCTGTGCTGATGTGCAGCTAGAGAACAACGCGCAGAAGCAGTAGCACAAGATGCTCTCTATGGAACAGCGATAGAGGGACACCAGCAGTTTTTGTCAGATGTTGTTTTTCCTGAGGACCCTCAGGAAATAAAGTCTCTGTTGTGCCTTCTTTGCCACCGCTGTTGTGTTCACATCCCAGGACAGGTCATCAGTGATGTGTACACCCAGGAAGCGGAAATCAGACACCCTCTCCACGCAGTCCCCTTTGATGAAGAGTGGACTGATATCAGTTTTCTCTTTCCTGAAATCCACAAGAATTTCTTTAGTCTTTGCTGTTGTAACGGAATGTAATGACTGTTTTCCACCTAAAAGTCATTTGCCCCCTCTCCTCAGCAAGAACTAGTCTGCATGAGATATGGCCTCAAGGTCTCATGCATTTGCTCTAAACTGCTTCCTTTCCAGCCCAACAGAAGAATGAAGAAAGGACTCTCCTTTTAATAAATCAAAGAACTCTATTTTAATAAAGCTAATCAAACAAAGTGTTAGTCAATAATAAGATGTGACCAATCTGTGAAATCAAAATATTAATTACTTTATTATAATCCTATAGAATATAATAAGTAATATGACTTTAAATGTTTCCACTAGGACTGATCTCACGTAGCGTTAAAACATGACACATTGCTTTACTGATCCAATCAGAATCTGCCAGATCTGACGGAGGCGTAGTTTTGGTGGTGTTTGGTAAATCTGTCATCTTTCCATTCGTCCATAAACCAAAACATCCGAAGTATAAAACTATGCCCACGTCATCTCTAACGCCAGTTCAAAGCGTTCTAGAGAAGTTGTCGGAGTGGTCAATCCGTAACTTTCCTCTTCAGCTAAAGAACCAACGACAAGCTGGATAAAATCTGTTGCTGTTCCACCTGCTGCAACGGTTCCTTTCAGAATAAAAGCTGAACCATCATGACCCAGGTTTGGGCCTCACTAGATGCCGACAAAACTGTCGTGACCCGGAAGTATCTCAAGACTGGTGGTCGGCTGCAGCGGCTGCTTCTACAGGCTTCGGCTCCATAAGGTCAAGCTGGACCTCTACACCTCCTGATCTAGACGGGGACTTCTGCTAAGGGTACGTAGACCGACAGAATGGCGTTGAATGTGTTTATGAATCTCCTAACCAAAGCTTAACGCGAAGACATCACCTTCATTTCCCACCAGAACTAATCGCTTCTTCGGATTTGCTGGTTCTGAGCAACATTCCACATTACACCATTCTCCGTCTCATTCACCTTAGTTACACCATACATTTAGTG
>NC_091751.1:68352664-68375164 GCF_043380555.1 Nothobranchius furzeri | reverse complement strand
AATTTCTACTTCTACTATGGTGTAGTGTCGGATGCATGCCGTAGAGCTCCATGCTGCCCCCTACAGTTTGGGAGAATATTGGCTCACCGCAGAGACGAGCCGCATGAACCATAAACGCTGCGAGTTGTGAAGCGCGTTCCATCCGCGAGCCGCATCACCAAGCGAAAAGTAAACGCGTCAAGCATAAACCAAGCTTTAGGGTTAGCTAGGATGCACCATGCCTCGTGTCCAATGGCCAACGGAGATAAGCCATTGGAGCTGTTTTGTACCAAATTTCTAATTTGTTTTCATGCAAAACCGATTCCCACTGCTTGGACATACAGGTGTAGACCATGCAAGAAATACCCGACTCTTCAGCAAAAACAACAGTGGGACATGTTAATGGTGTCTGATGTAGAAGACAGTGTCAGTTTCTGAACCTGTTCTGACAGCTTTGGTGAATTTGTTTTACTTGTTGCTTTAAATCGTGTTAAATTGCATAACTGGAGCCCTGACAGCCATGAGTTATGGATGAGTTTTATTGCCACTATCTAATTAACGGTGTTGTGTTCTCAGGCTCTCGGTTTCATCACTTGCAGGTAAGTTCTGATGGGAACGACAAACTCCAGACTGGCAAGTGAAGTTTTTATTTAAATCTGCCGATTTAATAAATAAAGAATGAACTGATGCTGCTGCTCAGCCTAAGCTAGTCATCGTCAGGCCTTCATCTGGCTCTTGCATGGAGGTAGGGAAAGCCTCTGGAGAAGCAGAGGCTGCTGAAACCACAGCATCAGCCTTCTCTTGCACAACTTAAGTAGTGGCATGCCTCAGCTGTCACCTCTGTTAGTGAGATTAGGCTCAGTGCGAAAACTCGGTGCTAAGTTTGACAACAGGAAAGGAGAGGGAGGGTCCTAACCCAGGTGAAAAGGCATAGAAGTACAAGGGAAACAGTATGTCTGCTTTGCTGATGTCTATGGTAACAGTATATCCTCCAATTTAACATTCCCTCCATCAAACATCGGTTTCTGTTTTTCCCCTTTCCTCTCTCTCTGTTCTTTTGACTTCTCTTTGACCTCCTTAAAAGAACAAGTTATGTTTCCCAGGGCCCAGCTATTTGAAGCTCATAGTTTTGGTTTTCCAAGGTTTTCTGTTCCAACTCAAGCCGTTCAGACATCGTCCCCACTTATATGTCCACAATGGCAGGGTCCTGGAGTCCAGACCAGAGCCGCCCTACTCTCTGCCTACAGTTGAGTTGCCTCTGGCAGGACCGCTGCGTGCTCTGAGCGCTGGTTCTGGCCGTTGTTCAGGGAAACCCCAGAGTTTTACCATGGTGAATGTGCCAGCTCCGTGCCAGGACCATTATGCATCCATTCAGAGACCGTGAATAGCAGCCCATTACTGGACAGAAACGCTGAGAGACGTGCAGTCCGCTCAAGGATGTGATGCTAGGCCATGACACAGACACTGACATTGGTAAAATAAACAAATCCCTGACACTGTTTCTCTGTATTGTGTCTAAAAGTCTTTTCTAATGTTCAATAATGAAAACCCAGATAAAATGTGTCCTGCTTTGTACAACTGCAAACATACACAAACAACAGATAGCATGGATTATTTTTGATATGGAATGAACAATTCAACTGACATAAATATAGGTTATTTGGACTCTTCTCGTGTTTTCACTCTGATCCAATAATATCTACAACAACAAATGTTTGACAGTGCCCCAGGTTACTGTTTGGTTTCCTTCCCCGGCCTGGCTGACCTGAAAACGTAAAGAGTAAAGTTCTAGCATTACTTCAAGGAATTGATACCGCCCACAGCCTTCCACCTCAGAGTTTGTCCGTTATGATGAAATCCAGAGTCAGTGAGTCAGGTATAACACTCAGGTACAATTGTGTCTAATTCAAAGTCAATATCTTTAAAACTGACCAGGGGCGGATTTAGGACTGAAGAAGATCCGGGGCTTAACACACACACGCGTACTTTTGTACTTTTTGTCTAAAAAACGTCCTTTTGTCCATCTTCACTCATGCGTTTCAGGCAGAGAGTGTAGAAGAAGCCGGCTGCTGAAGGGCTTCTTCTTCAGTGGTGGAGGATCAGGCAGGCTGTATACAAACTACTGCCAGCTGCTCCCTCTCTGTTGGACTTTGGTACTGCATGTTACTTCCGCGATTTAGATCCGGGGCTTCAGCCCAAGTAGCCGGGCCTAACGCCGCCCCTGAAACCGACAGAGATTTTGCCATTTTTGTTTCGCGTGAGGCTAGCGTGCTACGGCAGCCGTCTTGAACTGGATTGACTTTAACATCCAAGTTTTTGGTAGAGATGTTGCACTGTGTGCAGGGTTCATGGAGTGTGTGATGGTGATGACTCTCATCTGTAACTACCACTATATGACTGAATCATAAGTTAGTAAGGCCATATTGGCAGTGGAGGCCATCTTGAATTAGGTTGCCTCCAAAAGTTCCAATCATGACTTTCAAAGAAATATTCAGACAGTAAATAGCCTGTATTTGATATAGCACCTTCTAGAGTCATGGAACCCCCCAAGGCGCTTTACAACACAATCAGTCATTCACCCATTCACACACACATTCACACACTGGTGGGGATGAGCTACGATGTAGCCACAGCTGCCCTGGGGCGCACTGACAGAGGCGAGGCTGCCGAGCACTGGCGCCACCGGTCCCTCCGACCACCACCAGCAGGCAACGTGGGTTAAGGGTCTTGCCCAAGGACACAACGACAGCGACAGACTGAGTGGGGCTCGAACCTGCGACCTTCCGATTACGGGGCGAGCTCTTAACTCCTGTGCCACCGTCGCCACAGTAAAGCCGGTTAGCTCATCATGTGAACGTGTGTGAATGAGTGTAGTTTAAAGCGCTTTAGAGTCCTTTGACTTAGAAAAGTGCTAAATGTCCAATATTATTGTTGTTGTTATAATAAACCTTTGCCTTCCTCTTCTTTTGGAGCTTTCGTGTAGCCTCTCAGAATTCAGCTGCTATCTGATGTTGCTGCTGACAAACATCTGGCTGTTCTTCAGAAACCAGCGTATCCCAGCACACCACAATCTGGTGGCATACTGCGGTGGGGGGGTATCAGGATGAGTCACATCAGCTGTGGCAGCTGGCGTGCTTGCAGTATCAGCCGATCCTGTTAATCTTACGATTAGCTTTCAGTGATCCCATCAGGCCTGCCTAGATCGGGGGTGCAGAGCCTTGAGGTTTATCCAGCAGGTCAGTCCTGTCTTACGCTGAACACTCGGAGACAGACGCAACACCAAGAAGGCGCTTGGTAAAACTGCTGAACTGGACCAGAGTGCAAAGTCCAGAGACTGACGCTAACTGTCGAGCCCTGTGGTTCTGTTTTCAGGCGGGGGTGGCGGTGTAGTGTTGCACGGGTCAGGCCCAGCAAATTTCTGTGCTCTGCTGACAGTGGCGGGGGCGGAGTGGGTGGCATGGCAGCCAAGTGACATGCCGAGACATGCTTCCAGGCTGAAGCATGAAGATGTGGAAGAGCAACACCTGGACATCATACGTCTCATAAATCCATGCATGCCACGCACGTGAACACGAATGCCCAGTGTGGGCACACACTCACATGCCTGCCAAATGGTAGGTCTCCAGCCGAGAAACAAACCCTTCAACCCCGTGATGTTAGGAGATAAACTGCTGTTAACTAACCTCATCTTCTTGTTTCACTTTTAAACTAACGGTCCGTCCAAATCGGCCACAGGTGGGAGAGGCATCCCTGAGCTTGCCTGTCATTCGAGTTTAAAACAGTTTCTGGACTCTGACTGGACACTGAAGGGGGAGAAAGATGAAAGGAATGCTGTAGGCAGCCACCTCTCACAGCTTTCAGGGTCGGGGTCAAAAGGGATAAGGTCATAAACGCCATGGCCACCAGCAGAGATGGACCTCTGACCAAGAGGGCCTTGTTTTGCTCTCTATGCAGCCACAGATGTCAGCTGGGGGAAGAGGCCTCGGCTGTTTAAATTTACAGCATAATGTCATTCTGTGTCGTGAGCAAAACCCACAATGCATGTATTCATTTACCAGAAACGGGACAGTAAATGGTCTTTTTTTTTTTGCAGATGAAGCAAGACAGTCCAACACGTCTCGTCACCAAATAATCAGTTCTCTCAGTCCATCTCTGAGGTTTAACACACCTGCTATCATTTCAAGAGGATGACCTCATATCCAGCGCACAGAGCAGTAATTATGAGCATCAACAGTCAAGAGAGGCCACGCATTTTCTTTCTTTTGCTGCTGAACGTGTTCGACAAGCCTAACAAGAGTATAATACTCAGACATGGCTAGTCCTTTGCCTCTTAAACAAAGGGCATAATATACAGATCAAACCTGTAGCTCCATGCAGTTTTAATTACAATCTAATTACTCAGCAGTAAAACGGTTTCGTCCCAGTTATCTAAAAAAAAGGCATTTTCTCATGGGTCCATTATTTCCATGTCATGATTCCTGCTGGTTTTCCCTTTTCCATTCATGTCCTGTAAGGATTTTTTCAGCTGTTACGGCTAAACTGAGGGCCAACTGAATGAAAAGGTCTGGAATGTACCATTATGAAATAGGGATCATTCCAACACAAAACTATAAATACCCGTAACTATAACTTTTCATATATGAAATGTGATCATTTAAATGTGTATATATGCTATTCTTGATCATGTTTGTTCCATATAAAGTGCAGTTATTTTGTTTTAAGAGGACAGAAATCTGACGCTGAAACCGAGTCTCCCACTTCGCCCTCCGAGCTGGTTGGTCGGCGCCATGACGACGTCGCGAGCCTCCTTTTAAAGTCGCTCCACTTCCGAGGTGAAGTGAAGTGAAGAGGAGGAGGCGACGCTGAGATTAGGTGGTGGGGTGAAGACAAAACCTTTAGTCGGACAGGTTAATGGTGAGACATCACACCTGGACTCGGGAATGTTTACACACTCGGAATCAAAACGGTTTTTGTTCCTCCAAAACCTCTGCTGGACGTCTCCGACTGCACCGCGGGAAGAAGCAGCCTAAATTAGCTAGCTCCGAAAAACAGCTAACATTTTAAAACAAAGACAGCTGCTGCAAAAAGGACTACTACTGTAAAACAGGAATGGTTTATCCTCCCGAAGGTTTATTCTACATCGAAATGGACCAAGCACCTCCAGGTAAGTTAGGGTTAAACTAAAGGCAGCCATTGTCTGTCTGCGGAGGTTGGAAAACGGCTTTCTTTTCACCCCGGACTTTCTCCGTTAATGCTAACGCCATATAGCGAGATGTCTGTTCTAAATTTACGATAAAAGCCGTTCACGCAGGCGGCTGAAGACCGTTTTTACGACCGGCTCCCGGGTGCTGTGCTCCCCCAGCGGCGTTGCCCAGGCTTGCAGGGCGCTATTCGCTTGCCGATTACGTAATACCTCTCGGAGGATCGGGCGCAGTGGCTCGCCTCCTTTTTCTTTTGTCCCAGCTGCAGCGCAGGCTGGCATGTTGGCCGTGACAAAGTTGAACGGGAGGGCTGCGGCCTTTTGGCATGTCCGCACAGGAGATGAGGTGAAGGGAGACGGGGACAGAGAGGCTGGTTGAGGGGTTAATGAGCGCCGTGTGAACCGAGCGCTTTGTTCTCCTCTGCAGCCGGGGCCGTGCTTAATGTGTCCGCCAGCCAGCTCCTAAAGCGGGCTACAGGCGAGGAGACGGCTCGGTTGTCTCTCTCTATCTGCGTTATTGCGCTGTCACAACAACCTGCTTCAGCGCCTAATCATTACCGAGAAAACTAATCTGCTGGTGGTTGAACAGAAACGCACACATTCAGCCATGTGTCATACTCATGAGCCCTTATTGTTCCTCTCAGTTGGACCCTGGAGGAGAGCTGATCCACAGACGGTCTCCGAGTGTGGGGTTCTTTATATTTCACTTTTCCTTTCTGCGCCAGCCTTCGGAGCTGCTGAGGTGTTTTGGTAGAAGACTGAAATAGCTGAGGATGCAGAGGGTTTAATTTTTGCTGCTGCACCTGCCTTTTGTTTGTTTTAGGGTCAGTAAAACGAGGAAAGCGGATGGTTGGAGACGGTCGCATTTTCATGGCTCTGAGGGTGCTCTTGTATTCTCCCCTAACTGCCCCATGAAAGGCACTTTTGTCCTGCCGTGAAATATATCGCCCTTCACCTCCTCTTGATGCGGTTTGCCCTCTTTTTTTCTTCTAGGATAGTCCAGAGCCAATTTTTTTCGTCTTTCCCGTCCCACTTTAAGGCTGATGGAAAACCTTAATATACAAGCTTGATGTGAATAAAAAGGAGGTTCAAGAAATTCAAAGTATAATTTAGAGCCAAATGAAATACCTGACATGCAACCGAGAACAGCAGAAGGGAAGCGGTGCAGAAGTGGCTTTTGCAAAAGCTGCAGAAAATTGAAACCCCCCCAAAATGGATTTTATTCTGAGTTTCAGTGATTAAAAACATCCCATATGGTCAGTGATGTGCCTTAGGAGTAAAAACGCAGAACCTCCTAATGATCTGGAAACAAGTCTGGGCTTGTCCGCAGATCCTTACAAGTTCAGTCATGCTATGACACGTGTGTGTGTGTGTGTGTGTGTGTGTGTGTGTGTGTGTGTGTGTGTGTGTGTGTGTGTGTGTGTGTGTGTGTGTGTGTGTGTGTGTGTGTGTGTGTTAAAGGGGCATTATGGAAGTGTGACAGCCAAAACATGTATAGAACTAATAAATGTCTTCTTCATACATTCTCCTGCAATGCCCTGGTCCTGTAGAATGAGCCCTGGCATTTTTACTGTGATTGCCTGTTTTTCTGTAAAATCACAGAAAAAGAGAGATGCTCGGGTCGAGCAGGCTGCTTCATGCGCGTTCACGCTCAGGCATCGCCCGTAGCATTTGCTATCAGTAGCTTTAGCAGCAGAGAGAGAGGCAGTGCCACTTTGTCGCTGTTCCTAACGCCTAGTGACAAAGCTAGCTACATTTCTGAGGACCCTTAGCTACTTTCTGTAGAACTTTCTTCTAGATATTTCCTGCAAATTAGCAACAAAATAGCCATTTTCACTCCGAACCGTTCTTTGAACGTTGTTTCAGCTGTAATCAAGGACATAAATGTTACAGATACAAAAAACGTCACAGGTGCTTTAGCTCACCTAGTAAGACATCGGACTCTCATGCAGAAGACCTGGGTTTGATTCTGGGTGTGAACATAGTTTATTTAGAGTTTCTTTTTTACATTAATGGTATATTTTTTTACAGTAAGATGCCCAAATTTTTATTTGAGACTCGCCGAACGGCATTGAATTCACAGATAAAAAAGATGTGGGTTCAACTTTCATTTTGGAACAATTTTTCAAGCAAGGGAAGGGAATGATCTGAGCATGCAGGAGGACTGACCCATCATAAACCTTTGTCGGCTGTGCTGAAGAGAAAGCTACAGAACCAAATTATTTAATTAATTAGCTGCACGTTCTCCTGTCCTCTGTCCTCCGGGCCACACACACACACACACACAGGACTGTCTCAGCTGTTATTTTCGTTAAGGAGTGTGCACGTACAGCATGCGCGCCTCGTGCACAAGCATACTATTGAAGCTGCCGTTACGCTTTTGGCCCGAGGGGGCAATCGCGAGCAAAAAACTTCAAAACTCCGTAAAGTCCCTTTAATGACCGTGGGAGGGTCATTATATTCAAATTAGTTTCTTTATTTTTCTGAAGAAAAAAACATGAATTAAATTTCTCTACTTTGTGTTTATAGCTCTCCCTCCCAGGTCAGAAAAGCCAGCCGTGGCCGTCATGAGCAACAACGGCCTTTCTCTGCCTGCGTGTTCGCTACAGGACGCCGAATGGTACTGGGGCGACATAACAAGGTAAATTTAGAGTAATTTAGCAACTGTTGTGTAGATTTGTTGGAGGTTGCGTATTGTTAAAGCTGTTAAATGTTGCCCCCACCCCCACAGGGACGAGGTGAACGAGAAGCTTCGAGACACTCCTGACGGCTCATTTCTGGTGCGTGACGCTTCCACAAAGCTGCAGGGAGACTTCACGCTGACCTTAAGGTACGTTTTATTAAAAACGTGAAGGATAATGCTCGCCATCTCGGCTTGTCTCGTAATTTAACCAAACCTTTTTGTTGTTTTAGGAAAGACGGACACAACAAACTAATCAAGATTTACCACTGCGATGGGAAGTATGGCTTTTCAGACCCCCTGACCTTCACCTCAGTGGTGGAGCTCATCTGGTACTATCAGCGACATTCGCTTGTGGAGTATAACGCCATGCTGGATGTGATGCTCACACACCCCGTGTCCCGCTTCCAGCAGGTGAGTGAGCCGTGTTGCCACCGCTTCAGCCTGGCTCTGATTTGTGAGGAGGAGAAACGGCAGGTTTCTGAGTGGGTGACTGGTTTGTTTCAGGTGAAGATGGACAGCGTTGACGTCACTGGAAGAAAGCTGAAGGAGGTCCACGCTCAGTACCAGGAGAAAACCAAGGAGTTTGACCGTCTTTACGAAACCTTCACAAAGACCTCACAGGTTACAAATGCACGTTTATTTACCACCTTGCTTTTGTTTTTTTAACACGCCAAACTTGGACTCGGGCATGGTTCTAACATGACCTTTCCTCCTCCGCGGTCTAGGAGATCCAGATGAAGCGCACGGCGATCGAAGCTTTTAATGAGACCATGCTGATCTTTGAGGAGCAGTGTCGTGAGCAGGAGCGCTATGGAGAGGAGTTTGAGAGGAACGGCCTTTCAGAGGAGGCTGACAGTGATCTGGAGAGGTACTTAAGTGACACCTTCTCGTAATTTCATCTGGTTTACCTTCTTCTCACTCAGATCTGTTACTTTTACTTTTCCCTGATAGCTTTTTGATAAATTACGAGAAGCTGAAGTGCCGTCTTGGGGAGATCTATGACAGTAAAATCCACCTGGAAGATGACTTGAGGACACAAGTGGAGGACTACAGGGAGACCGACAGGAGGATGAACAGCCTGCGGCCAGACCTCATCCAGCTACGAAACATTAGAGACCAGTACCTCAAGTAAAACCAATTCTCCAGAAACTTAAAGCCTGAGTTGTGTAATTATTGTGGAACAGATTTGATTAGATTCTGACCTGCGTCTCCCTGCAGCTGGCTGAATCGCAAAGGCGTACGGCAGAAACGCATCAACGACTGGCTCGGGGTTCAGAGCGACAGTCTGGACGAGTGAGTTCTGATCAAATCTCATTGGGTCTGAGTGGGAAAGTGTCAAACCAGAGCTTTTACCACCGCTTTGTTCTTCCAGCACGTACGTGTTGAAGGGAGATGAGAAGAATCTGCCACACCAGGATGAGACCAGCTGGTTTGTCGGGGAGCTGAGTCGGACGCAGGCCGAGGAGACGCTCCAGGGTAAAGCTCCCGGAACGTTCCTGATCCGCGAGAGCAGCAAGCAGGGGTGCTACGCCTGCTCCGTCGTGTGAGTGTGCTGCAGCAGCAGTTCCCTCTGCTGTGGTGCGACTGGCCGACGCGTACTGACGTTTACCTTCTCTTACAGCGTGAACGAGGAGGTGAAGCACTGCATGATCTACAGCACGCCACATGGATACGGTTTCGCCGAGCCCTACGACGCTCATTGCTCGCTGAAAGACCTCGTCCTGCACTATCGCCTGCACTCTTTAGCTCAACACAACGACGCCCTTGATGTTCGGCTGTCGCAGCCCGTCCACGCCAAAGCCACGGCCGCTTCCCCTCAACAGGCCGAAGAACACAAACTGTTACAGACTCCCAAACACACGCCGGGTCTCCCACCCGCCGCTCCGGAGATGTGAGACTGTTTCCTGAGGGGAGAGCTGCGTTAAAGGTGCATGGTGTAAAGATTTGCACTACAGTGATTCCATCGGATTTGGGGAATGGGATCTCGCCCGTTGAAGTGGGACCGGAACTTGAATGTCAGCCTGACTGCTTCAGACTTTTTTTTTTTACTCTGCGTTTGTTGCTGTTTGTTCAACGGAGTTTTTCTCCGGTAGACCTGAGTTTTGTTCTCTGGCATCAGGTGCTGCACCTTCCTGGAGTTATCCATTTACTCGAGTGAAAAGTGATTCAGTTTTCCAACTTGACTGATGTGCTCTCTATATTGGAACGCTACTACAAAGTGCATTTGCGAGGGGAGGACAGCCCGCGGTGCTTTTGCCGGGTTCGTGTGCGGTTGGTGGGTCGAAACATTTTGGGGCGCGGCGCCACGTGTGAATATGTTGACGTTGTGGTGCTTCTCAGCCGTTTGCCCCTCTATAAGAGACGTTCATACACAGTGGATAATTATGTAGCATCGACATACTGTAGAAAACCATAGTGGACGCATACTCAATGTTATACCCGTTGACCAAAGCACTTGATAGTGAGCAAAACGACGTCCCTGTTTAGTGTGGTAACTGCATTTTGGCAAGGGTAGGGTGATTCGTGTACACCTGCTGATGTGCTGATCAAAACATAATCTGAAGTACTGTATGTTATATTCTGTTACTCAAAGAAGTATAAGCTTTTTGTATTCTATATATATATTTTCTATGATCATGTCACAAGATGAAAGCTTGAAGAAAGTGCAATCCAACAGTATTTCTATTGTTGCAATGATGATGGTGGTGGAGGTGATGCTGTTAATGAGAGGTTGACGTTTGCCACAAAAATGCACTCTCCCTGGTGATTGTCGGGATGAGGTGGCCTCCGGTGTTTGTGCGAGCGACCGGAGGTCCGGAAGTATCCTGCCTTCATTACTTGAACTGTGGCATTGCTCTAGCTATGAATGTTTTCTCATGACACGCAGCCTACATAGCTTAAGGGGGAAGGAATCCACGTTGAACTTGGCACATTTTTCAAGTTAAAGGACAATAGACACTTAGTATAGAAATACCACGAAATGTATTTCTAGCGTCGGTTCGTGGAATGAGGTCTATGAATCCTCTTGGGAAATATGACTCCGCCGGAGGACTGGTGAAGCTCCTGGGATGAAGCTAAGCAATGTGAGATCCTGCCCTTTATCTTGCTGAAAGACAATAAACTGAAAAGAGTTTTGTCAACTAATTCCAGTCGTTTGTTTTTCTTGTCTACACGCGACTTTTACTGGTAAAACGGCTCATTAGTTAAACGTTTCTGCAGCTTCGGAGATGACCAAAGCAGCGTAGAAGGAGTCTTAGACAGCTTACGGGTTTGTGGACCCATTGTACTTTGATGAGCTTATCCTTGTGTCGGATAGATGGAGAGCTACGAGGGCAGCAGAGGACACGCTGCGGACAGATGGAGGAGAAAGGAAGTGGACAAAGACAATAGCAGGATACGTGCCGGCGCTTTCCTCTCGTTCTGGCCGCCGTTGAGTCACCAGAAAAATATGTATTGAATGGACTTCTCTAGAAACTTGAGTGTTTAAAAAAAAACAAACTGACGCTTGTGTGAAGGGAATGCAGCCGACGTTTGGTGCTCCACTGTTAGTCCGGCGAAGTTTGGAAATGACGAGCTATGCCTCAGCATCACAGAAACACATTTAGACTCCAGGGTGCTACCGACTCGGACGGTGACCCTAGATGGCGGTACTACCAGTCCAGTACGCTGTGACCCGAGCAACAGGTGGCCTCTTTCAAGCATCACACAGGATCTGAGTTAGGTAAGGATTAATGAGGCACAGTTCCAGGCCACGGATTACTCCCCGTTACCCGTGTCAGCTTGGAGGGCTCTGCCGGGATTGACCATACGCACAAAAGATGGATGGACAGGACGATATGTACTGAAGCTGAGTCATCCTGTGTGTGTGTGTGTGTGTGTGTCCAAAAGACAGAACGAGAGTGGGAAAAGGGAACTCCTTTCCCACACGGCTCTGCTGCCAGATTCACTTAACGTTCATGACTTTTGGCTTTTTTTCCAGTGTTGCTCAAAAGTCGTTGAAGGATTATTATGGCCTGCTTTAGCAAAATACCTCATAAAGCACTGGATGTATTTTGATGAGACGTTCAGCGTGTAATGGTTCGACGTAACTTGATTTAAGATAGCTGTCACAACCAGCAGACCTTAGCCAACAAATAAAATGTATGTAACTCCTTCAGTCTTACAGATTGGGCTGGAACTGGAACTGTCATGTAGTAATCAGTGAATGTACGCCTACATATAATTAACCTTAAGAGAAAAAATGTCTTCCATGGGAGAGTTCCATGGACAAACCTCTGACCCAGAAGAATCGTCTCATATCCCTCCCACCCACCTCAGAAGGAGTGCGTCCCGTTCCATCTGGCGTCAAACTAACCCTAAACCTGCAGTCGGGTCAGTAGCTGCTCTGCTGCTTCAGGACCTGGACCACCTTAATGGGCCATTCCCATCTGTACCTGGTCGGCCCGGCCCGGATAGCATAGCATGCTTACATATCTTGGTGGCCTGCCTTTTTTCAGGGTGCAATAAGACTGTTTTTCAGCCCTCTTTCTGAGGTGGTCTGCTTTAAGCTTGACGCATTCACTTTCCGCTTGGTGATGCGGCTCGCGGATGGAACGCGCTTCACAACTCGCAGCGTTTATGGTTCGTGCGGTGAGCCAATATTCTCCCAAACTGTAGGGGGCAGCATGGAGCTCTATGGCATGCATCCAACACTACACCATAGTAGAAGTAAAAGTTACTGTTTACAACATGGCATTCCAGCATTTTTAACAGCGTCCTCGTCTTTTCCGACAGTGCGAGCTATTTCTCTCCAAGAATTATTAACAACATGTTGATCACGGTGATCTCTGAGAGCTGAATCATACAAATGTCTGTATTTACGAACCTCTGCCATACTTCTTGCCGGTCCGCCATGTTTTTCCACGTCCGACCGTCCGCGTGGTTAGAAATTTTCCTAGGTGCGCGTTGCGGAAAGTTTGGGCCGTGCGGAGGCGCGGTGGAGGGGCGTGGTTGTTAAAATGATGCAATTTCACCGCGCGGAGCCGTGCGGACCTCGTGGACGCGTCAAGCATAAACCAACCTCCAGGCTGACCAGGACCAACACACCCACTGCTGACAGCAAATTCACACATTCCATTAGAGCAAGCATCTGATTGGTGGGTAGAATCAGCCCACATGGGCTTAAAGAGCAAGTCACCCCCAAATCAACTTTTTTTTGCTGATAAACTAAATAAGCGAGTGTCTAATTGTGCTGTAGACACGTGTAGTCAATAATTTGGCACTTCAGTGCATCTTAGTTCAAATTTAAATATTCTGCCTAAAACTGTCAGTGTTGTGCCGTCGTCAGGTAAAAACTCTGCACTGCATCACAATTTAAATCTGCCATCGCTAGTGGCTAAGAGGTACCCTAGAACGTTAGCTGGTACCATATGATGTCACAATGTCGTTGTGAGCCTGTGTGTGTGTATTTGTTAATGGCTCCGCCCTCTCGGTCTGTTAGGCAACAGCATTTGTTGCATTTTTCAAACAGGAAGTGGGAGTTGAGTAAGAATCTGGTAGGGGGTGACTTGCTCTTTAAGGCATGCTCAATTCATCATCATTCATTATCATGTTGATTACCTAGAAGCTGAAAATGTCTCTGACTGCATTCCTTGCATAACTAAGCAAGGATGTGTGGAATCAACTGGGCCAGGCTGGGGCAGACTGGAGCTATCCGGGCTGGGCCGACCAGGTACAGATGGTAATGGCCCATAATGGAACCAGGAATTCTGCTCTCTAGCAGAACATCCTGAAGGAGAACATCTGACCTTTGACCTTGAACAGGATGGTCCCGCGTTCCCAACCCCAATCCACGTCAAAGCAACGCCCACATGAAGGGCATGTCCCAAAGGTTCCCAGGCAGAACTGTGCTGGTGCTGAGTGACCTTCGTTCACCCAGCCATCAACGAGATGTAAAGCTGACTGTAACTCAAGGAACCAGAGTCCAACTGGATGATTGGTTTAAAGGATGTGGTTTCTGGTTCTGCTCAGCTGTATTGGATTAAACACAAAGCTGATTCTGGAGTTTAGCCTAGCCTCGCGCTGGTGGAAATAAGGCAGTAAAAGCAATTCAACACAACAAGCCGCAGCTGAAAATAAACACGATGGTGTGTTAAACTGAATCACCTTTAGATCAGTGATCCCGTCACTTGTATTATTCTTGTTTAGTTCTTTCTTCCTCCTAACCATTTGCAGGTGGAAAACTTCCAACCATCCATCCTTTCATCCATTTTTGGCTGCTTATCCGGGGTCGGGTGACGGGTCCTAGGGCCATAATCTCCTCTCCCCTATCGTAGCTGCTACTTACCAAATGGTCATGGTGGTTCTTTCCTCCTGAAGGAAGGATTTGAAGTTCGCTGAACTTACAGCCATTTTTCCTTTGATTTTCTGCGGATCTGGTTTGATTACGTCACTTTTGTCATGCGCATTATAGTCCTGGATGTATTTTCATCAGGGAATCTTGGTGAAGTTGAAAGACGCGTGGAATCCACTCAGTATATCGGCAGATTCTGGAGACTAATGTCCAGGAATCAAAGCTGAAGCTGCACCGGGGCTGGATCTTTCTAAAAGACAACAAACCTAAACACTGCTCAACATCTACTAACGCATTCACGCGGAGGAACAAGGAGAACGTTCTGGAATGGCCGTCTCAGTCCCCAGACCCGAAAATGATTCAGTTAGAGACCTGTCCATCAAATGTGAATGAACTAGAGATGTTTTATAAAGAAGAACGATCGAAAATGCATTCAGCTAGAATCCAGACTCTCACTGGAAGCTGCAGGATGCATTTAGAGGCTGTTGTTTCTGCAGAAGGAGGATCTACTAAATATTGAGTTCATATTTCTTTTGTGACGCCCAAATTTGTGCACCTACCTAATTTTGTTTAAAGAATTATTGCACACTTTCTGTAACTCCTATAAACTTTGTTTCACTTCTCAAATATCACTGTGTGTGTGTCTCATGTGTGATATATTTATCGTAACAACCAACGATTTATACAGGATAATCATGAAGATTAACAAGGCTGCCCAAACGTTTGCATCCCACTGTAAATTGGCAGTGTTGCAGTAATAAGCAAAGCTGTGTGAATGTTTTTTGTAGCACTACTGTTTCAGGGGGTAGATGTTTGCCAGAGGAAAGGTAGGGGAAAAACAGCAGTCCTATTCATCAATATTTATGAGATATAAATTCCCTGCCTACTATTGGCTAAATGCAACATGACTATTCCACTGCCTGTGTTCGTTTTTGTTTCTTGGGTAAAAATGCAACGCTGATGTTGAATCTACCTAAAACACAAGCCCGAAGGTGCTTCGTCATGCTGTGGAGGTCGTTATTGCCGATGGTTAGCCTCTACTAGCCGAGAAGCAGGGATGCAACGATACCCCTTTTTTCCAAACTGATACGATACCGATACTTGGATCTGAGTACTCGCCAATACCGATTACCGAAACCGATACTTCTACCACACACAAAAAACCGCAATGATTTGGAATACAGGTTTTATTTTCTTCTCTGCTTTCATCAGGAAAAGACTGTGAGGTAGATAAAAAGTAAAATAAAATACATGAATAGAAATCATCACAAAACTAAAATATCAATCAGCCAAAAAGAGCACCCGTCACCCCTCTGTTCATTGAGCTCCACTGGCTACCGCTAGCAGCACGCATCAAATTCAAATTGCTAACACTAGCATACAAAGTCCGAGACGGTACGGCTCCCATCTACCTGAATCCTCTTGCAAAGGCTTACGTCTCGGCCCGGCCGCTCCGGTCATCACAGGATCGTCGGCTAGCAGTGCCTACACCACGCTCAGGACAATCCAGACTCTTCTCATGCATCGTTCCACAAATGTGGAATGACCTACCAACCACTACCAGAACAGGGGCTTCCTTTTCAATTTTCAAGAAACTCCTGAAGACCCTGCTCTTCAGAGAGCATCTTCTAAACTAGCACCCTCCCTGCACCCGTCCCTCCTCTCTACTGTCCACTCCTTTGTTCCCTTCTCTCCATGATTGATGTCAAGTTGTTGTTATTGTTGTTGTTAGCCTCAAGGGCAACATGCCGATTATCACTTGTAAGTCGCTTTGGACAAAAGCGTCTGCTAAATACATAAACATAAACAAATTAGGTGAACAGAAATGACAAGTTACAGTGAAGTCATTTTCAAGCAACTGCATTGGTATCGGTTTGGTTAACTTTTACCGATACCGCGGTATTGGTATCGGCACCGATCGGTATCGGTGCATCCCTACCGAGAAGCATTATTTGCTTCTATTATTTTGCTTTTGTTCAGGGGACCCATGAACTGACCGGAAGGGGAGGAGACTTGGGCTCCCCATTTCCTTTCTGCAGGCTTGTTCAGCAGGCATGAAACTCAGCGACCAATGGTAAAGAACAACTTTAACCCTGTTAACAAAAGTAGGAAATACTTAAAAGTTTAATGATGTTGCTTTGAAAAAGAAAGGGTTATGTGTTTTTTATTATACATTTCCTCACTTCAAAGAAAGAAGAAAGAAAATTATCTTTTATACAGAGCCTCTCAAGATAAAAATCACGAGGCGCTTCACAAAAACAAACATTTTAAATAGAAAAAATTTTTTTTAATGCGTTTTCAACCAAACTTCCACTTGTATTTTTCTTTTATGGCAGTTAAACTCACTCTGCCTCTCCTCTGGTTGCTTTGGCTTCCTGCCGGACTTGAAGTTATGGTAATTTAAGGAAAAAGCAAGGCCTGGGGAGTTGTTGGCTCATTTTTCACTCGCAGCTCTCCTTCCTCTGCCAGCTTTTCCCCCAGCACAACTAGCTCGCATAACATCATTTCAGTTTTGCTTCCCAGCTCTGGATTTTAAATTAGTTCTGACTGAGAAATGGGGGCAGCAGGACGAATCACCTTTGGAGTCACGCCCGAAACACAAACACACGACCAACTGTCTCGCAAGCTTTTAGAAAAATAGGTTTTCGCTTTCAGTTTGCAGCAGCCAATCAGGTTCCTCCTCCCCTCTGTCTCCATCCGATCCCAGCTCCACGCTGCGTGATCAGCCAATCAGAGCCGTGGAACGTGCCGCACCTCAGCCAATCAGCGACCAGTTGCCATGTGGAAGGCAGAATCGATAAGAGGGATTTTTTTTTCTTTATTTTACAACCTCACGTTATAGCTGGCTTATAGGCTGAGGGCGGGAGATCCTGTTGCTTGCCAACCAGCATGTAGGACACACACACACACACACACACACACACGCACGCACGCACGCACGCACACACACACACACATACGTTATCTGTATGCTGCATGAGTCTGAGGCCGATGAACAGCTACAATTAAAATGGAAAAGAAGTTTCTATTTTGGGTTAATTGTAGTTAATTACTGACATTGATTAAAGGCTAATTAAGGATATTTAAATTTAAATTGATGATCTGAACAATATTAAAAATTCTCTAAATAATTGTGAGCTCAATTATAAGTAATAAATAAGTATATTTTAATAGGAAAATGCAGGTCTCCACGCTGTTTTGACTGAATTGTGTCATTTCTGAATGTTCTCTGATGCATCTGAAGCTGTAATTATCATTTATTCTAATTTCTGTGCTATCTCAGTGACCTCCTTTGACTCTGATTTCAGTAACAAGCTCAGATCAAACTGAGACGGGAGGTGACGCTGAGCCAGCTCACTGAGCTCAGGTATGGCGTAATGCTGCTTGTTAACAAACCATCCGGGAGAAACGCCAATCCTGATCCACCACAAACAAATCAGCTTTCCAGGTATCCGCTTAAGCAGCGCTGGAAGGTGATCCTCAATTTAAAAAGTGGAGAGAAGGACGTCAGTTTGCATGATTTCCTCCTAATTCAGTAAAATATCACACTGCAGTCTGTCAAGGGGGGAGTGAAATTCCAATCGGTGAATTAAATGAAGCACCTCGACGTCCATGGACAATCTCATTGTGGGAACTCGGCTTTCAGATAGATTAAAGGAGAAGCAGCAGGCGCGTGGCCGGCACACTGATGTGGAAAAAGGACCGACAGCCAGGAACCTGCAGCTCAGGTGTGGAAGGCGAGAAAAGAGTTAGAGATCGAACCAGAGAAGGAGCTGGGTCCGGTTGATGGGCAACAACACAGAAAAAAACAGCAACATAAACACACAAAGCTGCTGACTGAGTCACTATAGCTGTGAAGAAAAACCTTCTTATGTAAACCAGTCAGTCTCCCTTCAGATAAAATAGTTCAACCATCGTCAGCTCCATCAGTACTTCTACATGACCTGGACTTGTTTCCTTTTGCACACGGCCCCGAGGTGACGTGTGCTGTGACATAAATAAACGGAACAGAACTTGAACATTTTGATGACCATCACTGTTTTTATTGTCTCTCCCGCCTCACCGGAAATTCTGAGAACAGGTTGAAACCCGAAACCATTGGTGAAAATCGTGTTACGCTCACGACAAACAATGAAACGGTGCGGACAAACGGGAAAACACCTGAAAAACCTGATGACGATGTCTAACTTCAGCAGTTATCAGGTAAGAGACACGGGACGCCCTGGACAGGTCTCTCGTCAATCACAGGGACACACAGAGACAAGCGACCAGTCAAGAGACAAGCATCTAATCGGCCTAACATGCATGCTTCTGGTCTTCAGGAGGACATTAAAGTATCTGGAGAAAACCCACACATGCATGGGGAGAACACGCTAACCCCACACTGAATGGCTGCAGCAGGGATTCAAACCTGCAACCTTCTAGCAGCACCAGCTGCAACACCTTTCAGCCCCTGAATGCAAACTCAGCAGCTGATAATCTGTAGATATTCACCCAAAGATTATTTTCTGGAGGCTTTCTTTAATCCATGGGGGTTTGATTATTATTATTAAATAAACAAGCACAGGCAAAAACATCATAGCCTGTTTGCAAAATGCATAATTCAATTCAATTCCATTCAAAAATACTTTATTAATCCCAGAGGGAAACTGATTGCTGTAGTAGCTCAGAATAATAATAATAATCAAGTCATCAAAGAGTTGTTGTATATTACAACGGCTGTTGGCAGGAAGCATCTCCAGTAGCGGTCAGTATTGCAGCGAAACTGAAGAAGCCTCTGACTGAAGACACTCTTCCGTTGTCGGACAGTCTTGTGAAGAGAATGCTCAGGGTTGTCCATCATTTTCTTGATTCTCTGGAGAATCCTTCTTTGCATTATCTCCTCCAGCGATTCCGAAACTGCCGAAACTCTGGCTGAGTCCTTGAAAGGGCTTGGAGTTCCTCCATCTTGTTGGCCAATGATCTCACATTGCCCGTTATGATCGATGGAAGAGATGGTTTGAATTTCCTCTTTCTCTGTCTCCGTTTTGCTCCCGCTCTGCATCCACGCTTCTTGCGTTTTAGCTCATTTGGGATTTGTGGCTTCAGTTGAGGTATTATTTCAGCCTTTCCAATGTTAATCAGCTGCTCCCGATGGTAAACCAGCTTGTTGCCATGGTTACGCATCATAACAAATGCTCAAAAAGTGAAAAAAGCTAAAAATTAGCTGTACAAATCCTCCAAGCTTCACAGCACCAGAAACAGAAAAGTAAAGTGTCCAAAAAATACAGTTTTTCTGGAGAAACTAGAAGAAAAAATGCCCAAGAAAAGGCAAAACTTACATATAGTCAACAGAGCTATTCCAACATGCAGCCACCCAGAGCAGCGCAGTTCCGGAAAAGATTTCCATGGATGATTTTAATAATATTTAGTATTTTGCATTCATTTAACATCAACTCCAACTTTTCTCATGTCTTACGTTAGATACAACCCCACAGTGTCTGAAGAGCAAGGTAACCTTTGAGTAGTCAAGAGAAAAATGTGCAGAAAGACTCCAACCAAAGCACTCCTGAGGCCTCTTCTCTTAACGTCAAAAGAAAAATCCAAACATGTAAATCTAACGGCTGTTGGCTTCTGATCAGAACACCGGCGTCATGTCAAACTCGCGGAGAGCACGTATGTAGCATGTACCATCTGTGAGCTGAATGGGAGTGGGCGTCACGCCTCAGCGGAACACTAATGAGCCTCTCGAATTGCAAAACAGCACTGATCATCTCATGAGGGCTAAAAATAAGCAATGTGACTAACACACAACAGGCGTGGAAACTGGGATATTTGTCTCTGGGAAAAATGTCAGAAGAATAAGGCCAGCCATTAGGTGCTTGTGTTGAATCAGGGTTTAGGCGTGGTGAGGAAAAGAGAAAATACTAAAATACCAAAGTCACATCATTTATATGCAGGAAAAAGGACTTCAGCAGCTGGACATAAGGATGAGATTCACTGGCTGGTTGAGAAATTCTCTGAAGGAGGCAACAACAAACATTTTCATGTTATCCTATTGCTTCTCCTTCTCTGGGAACATGCTGGTCCAACACCTGCCCACATACTTACACATGTGGTTTCCTAGCTTTCACATGGTTGCTTACAAATAAATAAATCTAATCCAAATCAAAGTTGTTGCAGATGAAATATTTCCAAAGATGGGGAAGATGAATGGCTGCTAAACAAAATATACAAGATGTGCTTAAGTTCAGTGGATTCTTCAGGAGGACGTCTTAACCCTCTGGAGGCAGGCGTTGCAGATTCGCAACAGTTAAAACTAGGGCTGCACAATATATCGCAAATATATCGTTATCGCGATATCAGCATGCGCAATATGCATTTCGCAAAGAACAGATAAATATTGCAATGAATGGTCCGCTCAAATGTTTGCTACACATAATGCATTCTGTGCATCAAAAGGAAGTATGATTTTTTTTAACAAATCAAATGGAGCTCTTCACCCATTTGGCCAATCGGGTGGGTTCTCATAGGTTAGACGCCCGCCCCCGAGGCGGACGGCACTTCATAGATGGTTAGCAAACACCTGAGTTAGCTTCGTTAGCTCTTTTTGCTGATTCTGCTTTTCCCGAGATCCACGGATCGCCTTTTCTTGTTCATTTTCTTTTTCCCTTTCCTCACATCTTTTGCTTTTCTCATTTTTATGAATTTTTTTTTATTTTTTTTTTGTTTTTGATTATTTTTGTTCCTGGGTTAAGTTTTTATTTATCGCAAGTAATATCGTCATCACAATATTAATCATTGTTATCGAATATCGCAGGTTTTCCTAATATCGTACAGCCCTAGTTAAAACCTACCTATCTGGTTACTCCACATTCAATTCAATTCAATTCAAAAATACTTTATTAATCCCAGAGGGAAATTGATTTCTGTAGTAGCTCAGAATAATAATAATAATCAAGTCATCAAAGAGTTGTTGTATATTACAATGGCTGTTGGCAGGAAGGATCTCCAGTAGCGGTCAGTGTTGCAGCCAAACTGAAGAAGCCTCTGACTGAAGACACTCTTCCGTTGTCGGACAGTCTTGTGAAGAGAATGCTCAGGGTTGTCCATCATTTTCTTGATTCTCTGGAGAATCCTTCTTTGCATTATCTCCTCCAGCGGTTCCGAAACTGCAGAAACTCTGGCTGAGTCCTTGAAAGGGCTTGGAGTTCCTCCATCTTGTTGGCCAGTGATCTCACATTGCGATGGAAGCGATGGTTTGAATTTTCTCTTTCTCTGTCTCCGTTTTGCTCCCGCTCTGCACCCTCGCTTCTTGCGTTTTAGCTCATTTGGGATTTGTGGCTTCAGTTGAGGTATTATTTCAGCTTTTCCAATGTTAATCAGCTGCTCCCGATTGTAAACAGCTTGTTGCCATGGTTACGCATCATAACAAATGCTCAAAAAGTGAAAAAAGCCAAAAAATAGCAGTAAAAATCCTCCAAGCTTCACAGCACCAGAAACAGAAAAGTAAAGTGTCCAAAAAATACAGTTTTTCTTGAGAAACTAGAAGAAAAAATGTCCAAGAAAAGGCAACACTTACATATAGTCAACAGAGCTACTCCAACATGCAGCCACCCAGAGCAGCGCAGTTCTGGAATACGTATTTCATGAGCATTTCAAGGACTTAGTTGTTCGTCCTTTTATCGAAACTTATTTTGAGCCTGAGAGGGTTAAAAGGGCTTCATGTCTTCACCAAAACACCAAATCAGACAGTGTTGGGGATCATGTTTGTTCGTTTATCAGTCGCTTTTAGCAGCCAGGACTAGAACATGTGACCTCCTTGCTGCGAGGCGTCCCATTCAACTGGACAAGTTGGATCTTTTTGTAAATCACCCTGCTAAGATTTTACTGTCAACTGGCCCCACAGGGAGAAATAATGGTGCACATATTTGGGTTCACTAAGTTCAGACTGAATCATACTGGCTTGCTAAGATTCCATTCAAGCTGCATCCTATAAACTGAGGAAGGTGGACGGCTCATGGGAAAACCAGACAAACTGGAAATTTATCAGCTCAGCCAACAAAAGGAGAACCCAGTGATGGGTGTAGCCAAAAGGTTGGCCAAACTGGTACATTAAGCCCTTTTAGTTTTTACGGGCCAACACTGGTGCCACCAGATATTCCCCTGTGTACAACTGGTTGTCTGGTGACACAATGAAAACTCTGGCAACACAAGTTCAGCGACAGATGTTACAGGACTTGTATTTCAGGTGTGCGACAGATCACCTCTTACAGTTAGAGAGCCATTTTTCACCTCAGGGATATTAATGACTCTGCAGCAGACTGC
>NC_091751.1:68155164-68347664 GCF_043380555.1 Nothobranchius furzeri | reverse complement strand
GGCCTATGTGGGCGTGGCCTGCCTAAACAACTGCATATACGCAGTGGGAGGCTGGAACGAGGCACTGGGAGCACTGGAGACAGTGGAGAAGTACTGTCCAGAGGAGGTAGAACGAATTTAGGATCTTTTATTCCATTTTTTCATTGGAGTTGAGCTTTGTGCTCCAGAGATGCACCAAAAATCATCTGGTGATCAGAATCCTAAGAAGGCAAAAGTCTAAAAGGACAACTTGCATTCCTCTCGTTGCTTCAGGTCTGTTTTCTGGACGTTTTCATGCAACAAGGGAAGTCCAGTTAAGTCATGTCCAGGATGAGTGAGAATCCACATACGGGCGATCAGAATCAGATTAGCTACATCATTCTGAAACCCAAAAGTCCCACTTTTCCCTCTTTCTGTCAACCCGTGAATGCACGGCTAAAGGGACATTATGGAAGTTTGACAGCCAAAACATGTAAATAAATAATAAATGTCTTCTTCAGACATTCTCCTGCAATGCCCTGGTCCTGTAGAATGAGCCCTGGCATTTTTACTGTGATTGCCTGTTTTTCTGTAAAATCACAGAAAAAGAGAGATGCTCGGGTCGAGCAGGCTGCTTCATGCGCGTTCACGCTCAGGCATCGCCCGTAGCATTTGCTATCCGTAGCTTTAGCAGCAGAGAGAGAGGCAGTGCCACTTTGTCGCTGTTCCTAACGCCTAGTGACAAAGCTAGCTACATTTCTGAGGACCCTTAGCTACTTTCTGTAGAACTTTCTTCTAGATATTTCCTGCAAATTAGCAACAAAATAGCCATTTTCACTCCGAACCGTTCTTTGGTTTGACGTTGTTTCAGCTGTCATCAAGGATATAAATGTTACAGATACAAAAGATATCACTGGTGCTTTAGCTCATCTAGTAAGACGTCTGACTCTCATGCAGAAGACCTGGGTTTGATTCTGGATGTGAACATAGTTTATTTAGAGTTTATTTTTTACATTGATGGTATATTTTTTTTACAGTAAGATGCCCAAATTTTTATTTGAGACTCGCCGAACGGCATTGAATTCACAGATAAAAAAGATGTGGGTTCAACTTTCATTTTGTAACAATTTTTCAAGCAAGGGAAGGGAATGATCTGAGCATGCAGGAGGACTGACCCATCATAAACCTTTGTCGGCTGTGCTGAAGAGAAAGCTACAGAACCAAATTATTTAATTAATTAGCTGCACGTTCTCCTGTCCTCTGTCCTCCGGGCCACACACACGCACACACACACACACACACACACACACACACACACACGGGACTGTCTCAACTGTTATTTTCGTTAAGGAGCGTGCACGTACAGCATGCGCGCCTCGTGCACGAGCCTACTATTGAAGCTGCCGTTACGCTTTTGGCCTGAGGGGGCAATCACGAGCATAAAAATTCAAAACTCCGTAAAGTCCCTTTAATGAACAGCGTTCAGAAGACCTGACCTTCCTCCCACTCTGTGCACTCACCATCACTGACCTCTAACTGATCTGTGGAGGTTTTTACTTCCATAACCAGAATTTTCTAAGTCTTCACAAATGTAATGAGAAGTAGGGCTGCTCGATTATGGCAAAAATAATAATCACGATTATGGTGACTGAAATTGAGATCACGATTATTTAGGACGATTTTTCAATTTATGTTGATTTTATTTGTTTTTATTCAGTCATAAAATTGCTCAGGGCACAATCAGGACAAAAATAAGAAACAAGATGATCACTAAAATAACTCCTGATTCCCAGTATAAAAACATCAATATATTTATAGCTCATAGTTTATGACCCAAGGGTTTGGTTTAACTCATGTAAGTCTAACCAGTACAGACCCAAATAGCAATATCTTGCAAATACTGACAGCAAGAATTATACAGTGGCATTTATAACAAATAAATGCAAATAAATTGATGTTCACAAAATGTTGCATAACATTTATTGAGTCGTGTCAATGTGCTGTAGGAGGGTACACTAACACCGTGTCCTCAGAGAGATTAGTTATTATTTATCAGCGTGAGGAACTTATTTCTACCTTATTTATAAACTTTTTATTTACAGATCCATCAGTTAATGTAATAATTGTCCCAACCACAGCTGCACCCCCCACCCCCCAACCCGGTCTCACAGCAATCGGGGCAAGCTGCATGTTTGTTTAGCGCGCCGCACGCGCACATTTAGCCGTTTTTAGCGGCTCAGGAGTCCGCAGGTGCGGTGTGTGTGTCACTCATTCTGGTTACTCCAACAGGGAGCCGGCTCTGAGAGCCGTTTCTTTAGCGACCGACACATCACTGCATCATTCCCTTTCCTAATGTCCTGAAAAACGGTCCGGAGTGCAGGCGGAGTGTTTAGCTAACCTGCAGGAAACGTCGACAACATTTATCCAGAAAGTAGCTAAGGGTTACCAGAGATGTTTCTCAGGTGTTCGCCAGGTACTTTTAAGTTAAAAAGTTAAGAAGGGGGTCTGAAACGCTGCTAGAAATAGCGTCACAGTCACTAAGTTGGCAACACTGTGGGAGGAGCGCTTCATTTGCAACTCAGGGCAGCGCAAGCGGGAGGAGCAAATAATCGGCTTGTTTTGTTTTTTATAATCGTTCAAAACTCAGATCGTAATCGTGATTAAAATTAGATTAATTGAGCAGCCCTAATGAGAAGTTAAACAAAGATCTTTGAAATGAGAAAAGAAAGAAAGACAGCGATCTTTTATACATAGCTCCTCTCAAGATAGAAACCACGAGGCGCTGCATAAGAATCAGAAGTGTGGCTGCATCTCACACTGGTTCCTGTCCTTCCTCAGGAGAAGTGGGTGGAGGTGGCCTCCATGTCCACAGCTCGCACCGGTGTGTCGGTGTCGGCGGTGAACGGGCTGCTGTACGCTGTGGGTGGGAGAGCCGCCAGCAGAGACTTCTCTGCACCTGTGACCATCGACTCCGTGGAGATCTACGACCCTCACCTGGACATCTGGACCGAGGTCGGGAACATGATCACGAGCCGCTGCGACGGCGGCCTGGCCGTGCTCTGACTCATCTGCGAACGTCTTTAATCATCTCAACTCTGGAAGAGCTGCACCTTAAGAAGCACAGCGAGGACCGTCTCCGTCTCAAGCGTTATTTATACGTGGACACGTGTCCCTTTTAGCTGTCCAGAATGTTTGTCTTTTGAAAAGATGGAAGAGCGAAAACGTGGCTGGGATGGAGAGTGCCAAAAGCTTCTGTTACACCACCATCAGTCCCTCGGTTTACTTGAATCCACACAAACAGCACATTTATTACCATTATCATTATTATTGTCACACAGAAGCATGCTGATCAGCAGGATTCCTTCTCACTTGGTTTAACTAAAACATCTGAGATGTTTGTCTCTGTTAGTGTTTGTGAGAGGACGACTCGTTAGTTTGATCTTCTAACCTTGCGGCGTTTGAGGGTCCGACACCCTCCTGAGACAGAAACTAAATGATGTCGGCGTGTTTGGTTTCCAGCTGCGATCGTAGTCCTGATGAGGTCGTTAGCAGCCCAGCGGCCGCTCTCTCGTCACTGGATGATTTTTCTTGTTCGTCCCACTGTTGATTCTAGAACTGGTGATTTCATCCATCAGCTTGGTCCAAGAGAACTTTTCTGCATTTGAATTCATACAAATGTAAAGGTTAAAGGTCGGTGTGTCTGAAATATTTCAAAGCTGTCATTAGAGATGCGACATCAATGACTTGCTGCTTTTTATTTCTTAATAAACTTCACAGATTGTGCTTCATGTTCCTGGAAAACAAAACTTGTAATCATAATTAGCTGTAACTTCACTAGACTGCTAAAGAAAACGGACGTAACATTTACTCTATCAAGTATCACGTGAATAATAAGACACAAAGAACCTCACTAAATGTTACGTGTTTATTAAGTCTCGGGTTCAGATGTACAAACTGATCCAGAAAGTAACTTCTCAGTGTTTGAGTTTTTTCTCAGAGCAGACTCTTTTAAGAGCCAGTGTAGCGACCAGAGAGAAGGTAGCCACCAGCGTCAGGACAGTTCTCATGGCTCTAAACCAGTTAGGGTAACCCGGCAGCAAGGTCAGGTCATAATGTAGCGACAGACCCAGTCCCATGATAACTACAAGGGCTCCTTCAGTGATATTGTCCCTACAGAGCAACGCCAACCAGGCCAGAAGTGACGGCACCACGCTGTTACCCAGGTTCATCCAGTCAGGCTTAGCAGGGCTGCCAGTAGGGATGGCAAACCCCCAGCGGGCACCTCCAAGGAAGGACACTATGGAGGCTCCGTACAACACCTGAGCATATGCTACTTCAGGGTAGAAGGTCTGAGTGGTGGCCATAAGGAGAGGGGCAGAGAGGAATGGGATGAGCCCTGAAAACCCCAGATACAGAGCTGGTCTGGGGGCCTGGGAGAGTGCCTTCATGCTGAAACCTTTTCTCCTTGAGGTGTCATGTGAATCGGTGTGAATGAGACATGGAGCCTGCAAGCTCCCAGGCCTGATGCTCAGCAGCCTGGCGGAGGAGGCTGGTCTGGAGGAGGCGGCTTTGTGTGGTGCACCTACTGGGGAGAACTGAGAGCGAAGCAGCAGCTGGGTGTTCGGGGGTGTGATTTTCTGCTGGTAACCTCTCCACAGTTGCTCCTGAGGACATAAACATCACACAAAAGCAGTAAAATTATAGCTGTGTGTATTAACCACAATACAGTTTTACTCTTTTCATCTTACCCCACATGGTATCCATCGTCCAGAAGAAATTCTCATCATTCTGAACCTGAAAGAGAGTCTCGGTTAGTCATGCTTTGTTTATCATTCGTTGTGAAATCGTAAACAGCTAGCATTCAGATTCCTCCCAAACTAACAAGTAGCCGTTTTTAAAACAAACACGGGTCTCGTTACCCTTTAGCTCTTGTTTCTACTCGGGTTAGACCAGGTCAGCGCAGATAAACACGCTGAAACACACGCGGTCGTAAACGCCAACTAGCTTAACTAGAGGTCGTTTTTGGTTCTATCTTTGCTCGATTAAATGCCTGCCTTTAAGTCTCTGACATCGACTGTCATGTCTGTAGGACCACTAGTAAGCTACATTCAAAATACCAAATTCCTATTTTGAGGAATAATATTGCCGCGCTTTTATATTGCTTAAAATTACTCACAACTCACTTTAAAATTTCACATATCAACTTTTATGCTTACGCCTAAATGCAATGTTGTGAGCTTCACTAGCCCTGCGTTTCTGTTGAGAACACTTTCGAATCTTATTGAGTTACATAATCACGAGTGTCCTTGAATGTAGCACAATCGAGGCTGTTGGAATCCCTCTGTGGCAGCGCCAGTGGTAAGCGCACCTAACACCCAAACAAACATAGACACCCGATTGTCGAAGAAGTTTATAGTTTCAGGAATTAGTTATCGTGCTGGTGTTTGCAGCCTTTATGCATATTTGAATCATTCTCTCTCTGGAACTATCTTGCTTCGAAGAAGGTACGCGCTATCGTCATAAAACATTGCAAGTTAGCTCGCTAGCTGTTAGCATACTGATAAATGTGTGCTGCTGCTGCTAAGGGAGCCATTTTGAAACTGTTATTTCAGCCAAAGCAGGTCTGTTTACCTCTATTGTATGCCCGTGACAGTTGCTCAAATTAATGTTTTTTGGAGATTTTGTGTTAATGAAGACGTGTTAACTCTGCTAAGCCCACTAACTGCACGAAGTAATTTCTAAAGCTTCACAGTTCTCACGGGCGACCAAACAGACTGGTGAACGTCAGCTTTGGGCTAACCATGCTAGGCTAACGTGAACCTTAGTGAAGTAGACAGTTCGTTCACAGTAGTTTAATTTTTTTTACAACGCCACTTTTAGTTGAAAATTAAGGCTAATATATTTAGAAACCCAACAAACGTAATCTATGCCATTTGTATGCATTTTAAATAACGTATTTTGTCTCGTTTGCTTAACGAAACGTGCGTTTGTCCGTTGAATTGGACTGCTTTGATGGTGCTGTCCCAGCTGTGCTTCAGCATCGCTGTAAAGCTTATGTTGATTGATTGATTGACTTACTGAAGTAAATGTACGCGCTGCACAACTCATCGATGATGAGTTGTTACGTAATAGCTTGGAGAGAAAACGTTAAGCAGTCTGCTGATGTGAGTCGGTGGGAGCTTACTGTGTTGATCTGGCCAAAGATTTACTGTTTAAACAAAATAAAGAGCCAACCAATTCTTATTTTATCTAGTATTAAAGTCACACCCGAGCCTCTTCTGACATCGACTGTGTTGATTATGTCTTGTTAATATTCTGTTCTAGAACCAGCTGTGGCTGGATTTCACTGAAGTTGTGATGAACTCTCATGTATTCACTCAAAAGCAGACCATTTGGTTATGTTTACACTTCTGATTCTTGCCTCTAAGAGAAGTTTCCAAAACTTAGCACTGACTTATTCGGCACAACTGGGGAGAAGAGAGTTTAAAATACAATTTTCAGTTTAGGAAGTCTAGCCCTAAGATCATCTAGGTGCTTCAAATCCTTGAAAAATTTGTTTTCATTTTTTGGTCATCTATGGTCATTTGGAATTAATTGCTTCACAGGAATTGAAGCTGCTGCTGAAATTGATTTAAGTTATTTGTGATTGCATGGAAGTGAAATAAACGCTTTAAGCTGTGAAGAAATGTGTAAATTTGTGTTTGAAGTGCACAGTTGTTGTGGATGTCCTGCTGAATTTTACTGCTAAGAAAGTTTTGACATTTTAATCAATATGCCAAACAATATCACCCCCGAAAGTACAATTACAGTGAAACTGTTAAAATTCTTGACAGACTTTTCTGCGTTTCTTGTATTTATATTAAAATATTAGGTGAGCTAAATGTACTTATTAGAATTAGGGCTCGACCGATATGTTTTTTTGGGACCGATATGAAACTTCTAACAAAGGCCGATAGCCGATATAACGGCCGATAAATCTCCCTCACAAAAAAAAAGAAATAAAAATTTTCTTAAGCTTAAACTCTTCATTCTCTGCCTATTTGATGCAAACTTATTCCTCTTACACACCAAACAACTGTCTCAGTAACTCACTCGGGTTTCCAAGTAATGCAAATAAGATTTATTTAGCAGATCTCAAAAACAACAGAACACACAAACTCAGTCACAGCGTAAATCTAACATTCAAGTTTTCTCTTGTAAACTGTGGTTTCCACAAATACATTTTAACTTGAAGGAATATTCCACCACTCAGTAAAACTGTGTCTTGTTAAGATTCCCCAGAGTTCGACAAGTCAGAAAAAGCATTTTATAACCAGCCCAACATGACCTGGCAGCAGTTGGTTTTCTTAGTTCAGCATAAAACAATGTAAGTGAATTCACATAGATTGTTGTGTTTTTTTATGTAGGTGAATGCAAGCCTTCCCTTCCGTTGCTTTATGCTAAAACAGCTGGCTACAACAGGCTTTTTCTGACTTCGCTAACTCTGGAGAATCTAACAACACACACAAGTTTAGGGACAGAAGATCCCGATAAGAATATTAAAATAATAAAAATGCAGCAATAAATAAAACGTAACACTTGTGCTTTGTAACAAAGCAACACCCTGTGGAAGTTAACTTGGTGAACTTATTCACCCTGGACAGGAAATAATTGTACATAAGAAACATAAATAAGAATAAATAACTAAAAAGTTCCAAAACAATAATTTGTGTTCAAAGTTCAAAGGAGTGGAGCCACACAACATGAGTTCATAAAGCTGGCGCCATCTGCTGGATAGGTAGCGCAAAATCGGCCATATCGGCCGTCTTTTTGTCCGATAGCCGATACTGTTGATGACCCCAATATCGGCCGATATATCGGTCGGGCCCTAATTAGAATGCACAGTTAGTATTTGTATATCAAGTAAACGTGTTTTGTTTGTTTTTGTTTTTTGCAGATCCAGTCTTCTCTCGTGCACACATCAGTGAATAGTCAACACGACAAGTGAAACCTTTACTGAAACTTCCTGTGGAGACGTAAAGAACTATTTAAAGGACAGACATTTTACTCATTTTGGATGCATGCTGGTTTTCGATTTGAAATTTTTACCCCAAACCCAACTGCCACCAGAGTTTGTTTTGTTGTTTTTGGGCGAGTGTGGCAGATCCTAAACGAGGTTTCTGAGGGCTTTTTGACCCCTTATGTCTATGAAATCTGAGGTGACTTCTCTCTCTGCTCCGGTTACAAAATTGGCATTTATTAAATGGGAATCTTACAGATGTGATCGTGTAATTTACAAAGACAGAAATGTGGTTATGATGCACCAGACAGGAGCGTGTCCATTTCACTAACCTGAACTGAAAATCACAGCGATGTAACATCGGGCTTTATTTCCTTCCTTGTCATGTGACTTTGAACTTTTTGCTCGTTGTTCTTTTTGAACCCAGACTGTCTCTTCACCAGTTTAATGAGGTGAACTGTGGTTTTAGGTGACCTCTGCTGCCAGTAACAGACTGTCTAAGACTTCATTTTTCTTTTTTTGCATGCATTCAGCTAGATGTTAAAATGATTCGGTGAAAGGTAGAGCAGCTCTGAAGTGTACTGACACACGGTGGCAGGACAGCACCTGCCTCTTCCCGGTTCTGGTGTCAAAGTGGGCCTGTGCACAGTACAAGCAAATGCTTCCAGAACCCTGAAGGAATAAACCTGCCAGCAGAGAACGTTTTCCCGACCGGAGATCGAAGAGCTGCTGCGATCCGGGGTCAGACATTATAACCTGCTGCTTGTAGACCTCTGTGCTTCTACATCAAAGGTCTTCTTTAGTTCTGTGGGTCACCATTCAGATCATTCCAACAACTTTTTTGGACGTAAACCGTTTCACCCTGGACGAAGGCATCCGCCTCTGGAGAGAGGGCCTGCTCTGTCCTGGTGGAGGTGGAGTGGGGGGGTTTCTGTGTGCTGCTCCCCATCTGTTGGTGCACACTTCCTGTGATCTGTGCCAACGGGCCTGAGGAGCTGAGCCAGAGCGGGCGAGGAGGCAGAGGACTTCAGAGCCACAGACTCTGGGTAATTTCACCAACTCACACCCACACGGCTCGACCCCGGCGGTCCTGAAACGAACCGGGTCAACGGCCAACTTTTAAAAACTTAAAAACCATCAACACAAAGAGCTATAAATAATGCATGTATGCTGGAAAAGGTCTGTTCTGTAAAAGCCTTTGATTCTGTGCTTAAAGAGCAAGTCACCCCCTACCAGGGTCTTACTCCCCTCCCACTGCATGCTTGAAAAATGCAACAAACGTTGTTGCCTGGCAGACCGAGAGGGCGGAGCCGCTAACAGATACACATACACACAGGCTCACAACAGCATTGTGACATCATGCCATGCTGTAGTTCTTTTTTAAAACAGAGCAGTTTTGTTTACCTGTTTTCCCGCTACGTTTCGTTTGCGGCGGTTTTGTTTACCTGTTTTCCCGCTACGTTTCGTTTGCGGCGGTTTTGTTTACCTGTTTTCCCGCTACGTTTCGTTTGCGGCGGTTTTGTTTACCTGTTTTCCCGCTACGTTTCGTTAGTGGCGGTTTTGTTTACCTGTTTTCCCGCTACGTTTCGTTTGCGGCGGTTTTGTTTACCTGTTTTCCCGCTACGTTTCGTTTGCGGCGGTTTTGTTTACCTGTTTTCCCGCTACGTTTTGTTAGTGGCGGTTTTGTTTACCTGTTTTCCCGCTACGTTTCGTTAGCGACGGTCTTGTTTACCTGTTTTCCCGCTACGTTTCGTTAGCAGCGGTTTTGTTTACCTGTTTTCCCGCTACGTTTCATTTGCGGCGGTTTTGTTTACCTGTTTTCCCGCTACGTTTCATTTGCGGCGGTTTTGTTTACCTGTTTTCCTGCTACGTTTCGTTTGCGGCGGTTTTGTTTACCTGTTTTCCCGCTACGTTTTGTTAGTGGAGGTTTTGTTTACCTGTTTTCCCGCTACGTTTCGTTAGCGACGGTCTTGTTTACCTGTTTTCCCGCTACGTTTCGTTTGCAGCGGTCTTGTTTACCTGTTTTCCTGCTACGTTTCGTTAGCGGCGGTTTTGTTTACCTGTTTTCCCGCTACGTTTCATTTGCGGCGGTTTTGTTTACCTGTTTTCCCGCTACGTTTCGTTTGCGGCTGCTGTAAACAAAACCGCTCTGTGTTTTAAAAAAGAACTACAGCATGGAATTAGAGACACGACACAGCAAGAACACACCTAAGATGTTCAAAGAAAAATTGTGACATCATATGGTACCAACTAACGTCATAGTGGTACCTCTTAGCCAATAGCGGTGGCAGATTCAAATTCAAATGCAGTGCCTGACAACGGCACAACACCGACAGTTTTATGCAGAATATTTAAATTTGAACTAAGATGCGTTAAAGTGTCAAACTATCGACCGCTCGCGTCCACAGCACAATTAGACACTCGTTTATATAGTTTATCAGCAAAAAAAAAGTTGATTTGGGGGTGAATTGCTCTTTAAGCTTTATGCAGCTTCAGCACCTGGAGCTTGTTTCGTCGTGAAATTGAAATATTTGTAACTCCTGTTAAAACTGTAACATCTGGATTTAATTACAGATCCTGGCCATGAGGTTTGATGCCTCGATCCACTGACCGGAAACACTGGACCTAAATGGCGCAGCATGACTTTGTCCCTGCCTGGCTTAACTTCTCCACACCCCAGCCTGCCAAGGTACCGGGATGCTGCTGTGCTGATAGAACGATTGTAGTTTTTAGTGTGTGTGTGTGTGTGTGTGTGTGTGTGTGTGTGTGTGTGTGTGTGTGTGTGTGTGTGTGTGTGTGTGTGTGTGTGTGTGTGTGTGTGTGTGTGTGTGTGTGTGTGTGTGTGTGTGTGTGTGTGTGTGTGTGTGTGTGTTAGCCTCTCATCCCCCTCAGGAACCGACGTTGCGGTCAGTCTTTAGCCCCATTCCCACCTGTACCGGGTCGGCCCGGGCCGGGTAGCCCCAGTCGGCCCCAGCCTGGCCCGGTTGATTCCACACATCCTTGCCTTAAGCCCATGTGGGCTGATTCTACCCACCAATCAGAGGCTTGCTCTAATGGAAGGTGTGAATTTGCTGTCAGCAGTGGGCGTGTTGGCCCTGGTCGGCCTGAAGCAGTACCCCTCGGGAAGAGGGCCGAGAATGAGCCTTGGTTGGCCCGGGAAAATTCCAGGCCACCCAGATATGTAAACAACCTACGCTACCCGGCCCGGGCCGACCCGGTACAGGTGGGAATGGGGCTTTTGGTTCAGCAGACAGTCATGATGTTTGGTATCTAGCATCTGTCTGACGGTTCGAGTTCAGGTGGTGAACGTTCTCAGACAGCTACTGAGCGATGCTCGCCTCAGTGTTGGGTTATTTTGTGTATTATCATAAAATTTAGTTTTGGTTACCTAGTAGTGGTGTTGCCGTGCAAATTAGATTTGTACATGAACAGTTACGTCACTCAACTGGATTTTCGAACTGGTGAAACTCGGCTTGGTGTGTTTTTATAACTGGAGCAAATAAAAAATATCTTTGAGGGTTTGGGTTGTGTGATGTGGAAAGTGGTGGTTAACATCAGATCAGGTTTGCTGTAAGTGAGATTAAGGTTGGGCGATGGGACGAATGAATGGACCATCGGCGATGGGCTGAGCCGTTACAGTTGTTATAAGTTGATTTGTTTGTTATTGACGAATATTTTACACGCTACGTACAGAGAACGTCGCGGAGGTAACGATCAAGAAAAGATCTCCATCAGCGCATCTGACCCTTTTCTCACCTCCTCCGCCTCTGGATGCTGAGGAGGGGTTTGGAGAGCGTCTGCGACGCACTCGACATCGTGCACGACAGCGCGGCGTTGAGTGGAAAGTGGACACCCTTCTATCTTTCAGAGTCTGGAAGACTTCTGTTATTTCATTTGGAGAAATGTTTCCTGATTTAAAACTTTGGCTGAAGTAGCGCTCGTCATTATTCAGCGCCTGCTTCGAGTGTGTCAGCAGAGCACGGATCCATCCAGAACATTATTTAAACAGCCACGAGTCTGTCTGAGGCAAAAGTCTAGAAGCTCATAACCTCCAGCAAGCGCTCTAGAGACATCTGATTACACCAGGGTGTCCGCGGGTCCTTAAAAAGTCTTTAAAAGTCTTAAATTTGCTTTTCCAAATTTAAGGCCTTAAAAATCCTTAAAAATGACAAATAATCCTTAAATACAGTTTCCAAAGGTCTTAAATGACCAAAGACCCAATAAACAAGATTCTTTTATTTCTATAAAATTTTTGTGAATTTCGAGTGTTCAGCATTTTTTTGTGTACGATGTTGGCGTAAGCGGAACCGTACCCGTTCAGTTGGTTGTGAAAGGGGGCTACTTTTAGATGAGCACATTAGCTGGTTAAGCTAGTGGGAGCTTGTGCCATGGGGAAGCGCAAGTTTAATTTTAACTGGATGGCTAATCCCACGTTCGCGACGTGGTTAGCACCGGTTCCAGGCAATAACTGGAAGCTTAAATTGAATTTCAAAAATAGCTAAAATTTGGTCAAAATGGCCTTAAAAAGGGTCTTAAAAAGTCTTAAATTAGGCTCCCTTACACCTGCAGATACCCTGTACACACAAGCTGCAGGTGACCAGTTCAGGTTCACGCGGCGCAGGAGGAACGTGCGTTCGAGCCGCAGCAGGTGAAATGTTCCTAATTTAAGTGAAATCGATTAATTGCATTGTTCGTGTTACTGGGGCATTCTGATCAGCTTGTTTGGACTAAATATTAATTAAATTGAATGGAAATGTAACGAATGATTATTCATTATTTTAAAAATGAAAGTGACGGGATAAATGGATCATGTGACCTCTGGCCGCGAGCTGCCTCCTCAGAGTGCGTCTAAACGCAGCAGCGATTCATTCCATCCCCCCACTTATAAAAGAAAGAACCCCAGTAGCCTTCGTTCACAGCGAACATTTAGCTTAAATGAAATACCACAACAGTGGGCACCACAGGGAAACAAAGCCGTGTTTAATACGGGTCGTTTGTGCGTCACTCTACCAAACTACAAATACAAAATCAAACCAAAAGAAAAATGTAAATTTCTTTCAGCAAACATATGTGCTGCGCTTGTCTAAAAAAATCCATGTTTTGGGCTTCTTGTGTGTTCTGAAATCAGTCCGTGCGTCATGACGTCACATGCACGAATAAATCGTCTATTTATTTATTTTTTTGGACTGATGATGGGTGGTGGGAAAAATTATATAAATCGCCCAACCCTAGTTCAGATGTGTTTTCATGTTGAGAATCAGCTAAAGGGAGGCTAACGCTAGCTTCGTGTTTGGGTCATCTCGTGTTTCGTTCTGGTTCCTGTTGAGCTTGTCGATAAAGTGATCATCCCTAATCCCAGACGGTGTTTACATGTTGTTCAGCTATGAGCTAAGTAACACACTGTAACTCTGTAACACACAGCCTGATGCTGAAATCTAAAACTTGTGAAATTACATCCACATAATTAGTTCTGCGCCAGCGCCCGTTGGTTGGCATTGGTCCGTCTGTTTGGGCGACCCAATGTTGTGTTCAGATGTTTGTCACGAGTCGTACTTCCACTTACTGCCACCCCCGTCCTGCATCGACTAGCCGAGAAGGTGAAAGTTGTGTTCTTCAAAGACATATTTGCTCCCTAGAACTGTGGTTCTGACCCACAACAATACAACATGAAACCAGCTTAACTCACATTGCTTGTATATATTTATGGCTCAGATTTTTGGCTTATAAGCACTTTCCAGTAAAAACATTTTATCAAGGAAAATCTTCTGTGTAGAGGCCGACTGATATAGGTGTTTTTAAGGCCGATACAGATCTTCAAATAATTTTGTTGTCGATGGTTCATATCTAAAGCATATCCTATGTGTGTGTGTGTGTGTGTGTGTATATATGTAAGTATGTGTGTATATGTATGTATATGGCAGCGCAGTGGTTACAGCTGTTGCCTTGCAGCGAGAAGGTCATGGGTTCGATTCCCAGCCTGGGATCTTTCTGCATGGAGTTAGCATGTTCTCCCTGTGCATGCGTGGGTTCTCTCCGGGTGCTCCAGCTTCCTCCCACAGTCCAAAAACATGACTGTTAGGTTAATTGGTCTGTCTAAATTGTCCTTAGGTGTGAGTGTGTGTGTGTGATTGTTTGTCCTGTGTGTCTCTGTGTTGCCCTGCGATGGACTGGCTCTCTGTCCAGGGTGTACCCTGCCTGATTGCCCTTTGACCGCTGGAGATAGGCACCAGCCCCCCCCCCCCCAGCCCCCCCCCGCTTTCCCTACATGGACAAAGCGTATATATATATATATATGTATGTATGTATGTATATATGTATATGTTTTAGGGGTTGTACGAACTAGTCGACTAGTCGACTTCACGGCTCTGTAGTGACTTTTTATGCCTGTCATCGACTAGTCGCTGTCACGTGATAATGACTGACAAGATGCAGTCCTCGGAAAAGACAGCAGGCGATGAGCCCCTGCGCGTCTGGATCGAGGCGGAGGCGACGCGCTGTGTGGTACTGACACCGGCGGTAAAACGGACATTTAACCAAACTGTGGCGTTTTCCCTCTTGCAATTTTACCTTCCCCTCACCCCCATCCTAATCTTAACCAGTTTGCGCATGCAAAGCTCTGATCGTTGACGTGCGCTCCAGACATTGCATCCTGAGCACCGCCAAATCAGGTGTCACCACCTCAAAAACAAATTAAACACGCGATCGTTCATGTCGGCTCATTTCCTTTCATGTTTTCTGTCTGTTATTTGTGCCTGATGCATTTCGCTGCTGCGGAGCGAGGTGCATCACCTGCTGTCCTCCGGTGACGCACCCCCAAGATTCCACTATCTCCGCTCCGCTCCGGCATGAACTCCGCAGCAAAAACGGTCCAGTTGTAGTCGGCCGGCGAGCAGCGGCACTCCGCTGTGTTTGCGGTCGGTAGATCTTTTAGAACTGCAGCTCAAAGGTAACTCATGAGGTGAATATATATGAACCCAGGTAGCAGTTTCTCTTTAGGATTGAGAGGAGATGCAGGAAGATAATAAACAGACAGGACAGAAAAATAGTCAAATAAAAACAAGTTAGTTTTTGTACCTGGTGGTTGCAACAAACAGACACCATTGAAGGTAATCAGAAGTGAGGAACAGAAAATGAAATAATTATTTTAATGTTTAGAGCAGCAGGAACTCCGAGAGGCTGCAGGAGCATCAGTGAGTTTGCGGCTGCTGCGCAGGGGGAGGGGGGAGAGGGCTGAAGCAGGGGGAGGGGGGAGAGGACTGAAGCAGAAACTACCGTTGTTAAAAGAGATGTGTTTAACTTAGCAAATGTGGGCGCAATTTTAATTGTCAAAAACTCCAGCGAACCTACCGACCGACACCCCCACCCCCACCCCCCGCCCCGCCGCCGCTTCCGGCGTACGACGTCATCAACGACTAGTCGAAGTCGACTCGACTTTCATTACTTGACTGTCGACTTTTAAAAAAATAAAGTCGTGCAGGCCCTAATATGTTTGTACAGCGCCGGCGCTCCGCACACGCACAGCGCGTAGGGCACCACGCCGGGGGAGGGGCACCAAAACGCAAGCTTATGAAAAAATAAAATATATATGATAAAGACAGATTTCAATTAGAAGATGTGCAAAGCAAGTTAACAGCATGTTTACAGAGAGAAAACAATACAAAATGGAAAGGAGATGGACCGTGTCCACTTTTCACTCTCTGTCCGGGACGTCCGGACTGGTTCTTGTATTGATGAAAATGTCCGGCTTTTCATCCAGGAGCAGGGATCGAATTATGGGGAGCTGGATATCCTACACATCCAGGGGAGCCGGAAAAAAGTTTTCTACCTATATGACATCATTTATGGACTCTTTGGAGCAGAGAGCACAGAGAGCGACACAGCGCTGCGTTATTGCGCAGCGCTCCAGGCTGCTGCTTCCAGCGCACGGTCCATTCTCAAAGTGGCAACCAAAAAACTATAATTAACCCACGATCGTTCATGTCCGCTCATGTTATCTATTTTCTGTCTTATTTGTGCCTGGCGCTCTGCTACTGCAGAGCTCATCACCTGTGCTGCGGTGATTTCACCTCACTGACGCTGGAGAGTTTAGAGGAGATGCAGGAAGATGAGAGACAGACAGGACAGGAAAATAGTTCAATAAAAACAAGAAAACAAAACAAAGTGTTGAAAAGTAAAATGTAGGTAGATTTATCTCCACTACGTGTTTCTACCTGTATAAAACAACAAGTTACACACATGTCATATTTATACATCTGATACAATTCAGATCACCTTCAAAACTCAGTCACACACCCAGGGCCGTTTCAAGACATTTTGGGCGCCAAGGCAAAATGATCCCCCCCCCCACACACACACACACACACACTAAATATCAATCCTACTTTTTGGAAAATAATAAGCAGTTTGTGCATACAAGAGAATTAAAGAGAATTTAAGGCGAAGCGCTTGCACATACTGTGTTATTGTGTTGTTTTTTCTGTATGTGTGTGTGTGTGGGGGGGGGGGGGGGACCACGAAGCCTTTGTGCTTAGGGCACCAAAATAGCTAGCAACAGCCCTGTGTATGTATATATATATATATATATATATATATATATATGTTTGTATGTACAGTGGGGCAAAAAAGTATTTAGTCAGCCACCGATTGTGCAAGTTCTCCCACTTAAAATGATGACAGAGGTCAGTAATTTTCATCATAGGTACACTTCAACTGTGAGAGACAGAATGTGAAAAAAAATCCATGAATTCACATGGCAGGATTTTTAAAGGATTTATTTGTAAATCAGGGTGGAAAATAAGTATTTGGTCAATAACAAAAATTCAACTCAATACTTTGTAACATAACCTTTGTTGGCAATAACAGAGGTCAAACGATTACTATAGGTCTTTACCAGGTTTGCACACACAGTAGCTGGTATTTTGGCCCATTCCTCCATGCAGATCTTCTCGAGAGCAGTGATGTTTTGGGGCTGTCGCCGAGCAACACGGACTTTCAACTCCCTCAACAGATTTTCTATGGGGTTGAGGTCTGGAGACCGGCTAGGCCACTCCAGGACTTTCAAATGCTTCTTACGGAGCCACTCCTTTGTTGCTCGGGCGGTGTGTTTGGGATCATTGTCGTGTTGGAAGACCCAGCCACGTTTCATCTTCAAAGCTCTCACTGATGGAAGGAGGTTTTGGCTCAGAATCTCACGATACATGGCCCCATTCATTCTGTCCTTAACACGGATCAGTCATCCTGTCCCCTTAGCAGAAAAACAGCCCCAAAGCATGATGTTCCCACCCCCATGCTTCACAGTAGGTATGGTGTTTTTGGGATGCAACTCAGTATTCTTCTTCCTCCAAACACGACGAGTTGAGTTTATACCAAAAAGTTCTACTTTGGTTTCATCTGACCACATGACATTCTCCCAGTCCTCTGCTGTATCATCCATGTGCTCTCTGGCAAACTTCAGACGGGCCTGGACATGCACTGGCTTCAGCAGCGGAACACGTCTGGCACTGCAGGATTTGATTCCCTGCCGTTGTAGTGTGTTACTGATGGTGACCTTTGTTACTGTGGTCCCAGCTCTCTGCAGGTCATTCACCAGGTCCCCCCGTGTGGTTCTGGGATTCTTGCTCACCATTCTCATGATCATTTTCACCCCACGGGATGAGATCTTGCGTGGAGCCCCAGATCGAGCGAGATTATCAGTGGTCTTGTATGTCTTCCATTTTCTGATAATTGCTCCCACAGTTGATTTTTTCACACCAAGCTGCTTGCCTATTGTAGATTCACTCTTCCCAGTCTGGTGCAGGTCTACAATTCTTTTCCTGGTGTCCTTCGAAAGCTCTTTGGTCTTGGCCATAGTGGAGTTTGGAGTCTGACTGTTTGAGGCTGTGGACAGGTGTCTTTTATACAGATAATGAGTTCAAACAGGTGCCATTAATACAGGTAACGAGTGGAGGACAGAAAAGCTTCTTAAAGAAGACGTTACAGGTCTGTGAGAGCCAGAGATTTTGCTTGTTTGAAGAGACCAAATACTTATTTTCCACCCTGATTTACAAATAAATTCTTTAAAAATCCTGCCATGTGAATTCATGGATTTTTTTTTCACATTCCGTCTCACAGTTGAAGTGTACCTATGATGAAAATTACTGACCTCTGTCTTCATTTTAAGTGGGAGAACTTGCACAATCGGTGGCTGACTAAATACTTTTTTGCCCCACTGTATATATACATACACATATATACACACACATATATATATGTGTATATATATGTATATACACATATGTATATACATATATACATATGTGTATATATGTATATACACATATGTATATATGTGTATATACATATATACACATATATACATATGTGTATATATGTATATACACACATATATACATATGTGTATATACATATGTGTATATATATATATATATATATATATATATATGTATATGTATGTATATATGTATATGTGTGTGTGTGTTTGTGTGTATGTATATGTACAGACTGTTTACCTGTCCTCCGTGTTTTAACCATGTGTTGTGACGCAGATGGAACGGTGCTGCTCAGAGAGCATTGAGATTTACCTGCAGCTCAAACGTTCACTGTAACTCTGGAAACAGGAAGTTGTTTCACAGATTGTTGCTGGTTACAGTCTCGCTGACTCGTGACCTTCGCGTTGTTGATCTGGAATGATTGGTCTAAATTTACTTGATTCACTTTCCACTGTTGTTGACCACAATCTAGTTTGACCTTTGAGCCAAGCTGCTGACTAGTGTGATTCAGATTGGTCAGAGCCTTAGCACTTGTGTTTTGAGGCGTTCTGCTGTTATGTGTCCTTGTAGATAAAACTGATGATTGGAGTTGGTATTTTGTTAGAATTAACAGCAGCAGTGACGACGAGCCTTTTCTCTTTGGACGCTTTCAGTTTATCCTAAAACAAAGGCGTGTGTAATGTTGTTCAGTCATTACGTTTCCTTGTTGACTGATGTCCCGCTCCTGCTCTCCTGTAGTCCCCTGCTGCCAACCTTGACAAGCAAGGTGAGCCTCACCACCACAGAGACGCCAGACCTGCTGTGAGCCGCCGCCGCCACAACTCCTCTGATGGTTTCTTCAACAACGGCTCCCTGCGCGCTCCAACAGGTAACCCAACAACCAAACGTCAGTCTGCTGTTAGGAGGCTTAGCTCTGGCTCTAAAGAGTCACACAGATGCACGACTGGGACTAAAACCACAACATGCTTCACCATCCACTGGTTATATCTGAATCATTTAAAATCCTCACTTGGTTCACTTAAAACTGAGAGCAGCGCTCTGTCATTCCTACGAGATACAGCTCAGACCTCAGGGCTGCCATCTCTGTCTGGTGGCAGTTTCAAAACAGAAGCTGTTGTACAATAATAACTGAAACAAGCAATATGGCTTCCTCTGACCAGCGAACACACGTGGTTGGTGACGACACACCAGAACAGCGACTCCATAGCAGCCTCACACACAACTAATGCCTGAGTTCAGCTGCAGAGCCAACCGACCACAGACTTGATGTTTATTTCTCCAACATCTGAGAAAGAGAATCTGATGTAGAGTTATCACACATAAGATGTGTTTCCACTACCGGAAGAGGGAAATGTTTCAGGCCTTTATTTCTTTTACTTTTTAGTGTGGCGTGGAGACCTTCAGCCTGGGTTTGGGTCCGGCCCAGTACCACCCAGCACCAGTTAGGTGCTGCTGGACAAATGAAACCAGCATCTCCTTAAAGCTGGTTGGCAGAAGGAAGCATTAGCATCTCCGAAATGTCCTGGTAGATGTATTTGTGGACTTGTAAACCACAGTGGACCAGGACCGGCAGAGGACTTGGTCCCAAACTGCCACTCTAGACCTAAAATAGGACCGAATCCATGAAACAAATTATTTCTGAGGTGAAGAGGTGCGCTGCTAACGCCCAGCAGTTACACATCCAACACAGCAGAGTAGCAGCATTAGTCCTCTGGGAGAACAACGGAACAGGAAGTTCTAACATCACGGCCGACAAGAAGACCTGGGGTGTTTCTCAATGTCAAGGCGCCTTGCTTGCGAGGACGCGGTCCTTCCTTGGTCAAAGAAAACGGTTAAATGGAACAGACTTGCATCACGTGACCACGGCGGTTTCGTAACGTCACGTGACACACGAGATAACGTTATATTGTATACGTATTAGTTTCTATATATAATATATATATATATATATATATTATATATATAATGAGCTTTAATTTTTTTAAATTGTGTATATGTTTATAAAATTAAATGTATGTGAGTTACTACCCGCTAGCCACCGAAGCTGCAACTACTAAGCAACTAACCAACCATAGGAAACTTCTTTGGGTCTAAAAAAACATTTTAAATTAGTTGACTTACTTTTAAACTTGAAAATTGTCCCCGAAGTAGCTGCCGGCTTCTGATCCGCCGTCTTTTTGAAAATACCGCTGTGTATTGTGGGTAATTTTTGACCAAGGCTAGGCTACAAGACACCTCCCATGTGTCCTTGCTCAGCTAGCTAAATGGCTAACAAACGGAGAACGCACGCCTCGGTAGAACATGAACACTGGAACCGACTGGAACACGTCTTGGTGGCTCCTGATGACGTATCTCCTAGGCAACCGGGGCGGGGCCAAGACATCAAGGCAAGGTTCCTTGACAGTGGCCGTGTTCGAGATGAGCCAGTTCTGCGCAGATTAGACCAGCGGTGATCGGCGAGCAGTGCATGCCGGTTAGATTTGTGTCCGACTTGACGCCGACTTGCTCTGACGTCATGCCTACGTAGGCAACGATAACCTCGTGAGATCAAGGCGGCCGCAGATTTTGGAGCAAGGCGCTGCAGTTGCTCTCCACCGGCTGCAAAACCTAGGGCATGACGGGAAACGCCTGGCTCTCACCTGATCTAAGATCTGATTGGTTCATATTTCATGATCCAAACATCCGGTGGTAGAACATGAAATGTTAGTTGGTCACATGTATTCTGTAAATCACGTTACGTTGATGATGATGACTACATAGGCCATAAAGAGAAATGTGATTTGTGTTCTTTTGTCACGTTTCCTGTGAGCACACTGAAGCTACAGCTGATAACCTTTACTTATTATTACACTCATGTCTCCATATACAATATATGATATCCACAAGCACGCGAGGATGTGTTTCAGCTGCTAACAGGCACCAGAATTAAAATAAATAATTAAACAAGTGTGATCGCTAACGCGACATCTTCATCCATCGTCACCCGCGAGCTACACGTGTAGAGAAATGTGTCCGACTTAAACGGCGGCTTTCAGCCCCTCCCCCCGCTGCTTCCGTCTGCTCTCGTCTGGTTTCCAGGCCGGGCGCTGCTCAACTCGAACACGGCTACTGAGAAACACCCTTAAACTCTGAGGGGCGTGAACTAGCGTTAGCCCTCTTTAGCTAAACGGAGTTGTGAGTTAATTGTGTACGTTAGGTGTAACGGTGAGGCTGTGCGTTCCACGTGTTCGTATGAGACGTACCTGTTGCTGTTTTCCTTCTCATGAGCTCATTTAAAGCATCCGTTTGGTTTTGCTACCGTGTAATCATTCTGTTTGTGTTGTCAGGTGATGGGTGGCAGCAGCCCTCACTGCTACTGAGGCATGACTCGGTGGACTCGGGGGTGGCCAAAGGGGGGCACGGCGGCCTTGCAGGGGGCTCCTGTTGGAAGGAAACACCTAGTTGGCACGGAGCCCCCCGCAGTGCCCAGGACAGCCACCACCACCAGGGACGCCACCCCAAACGGGGGGGAGGCGACAGGGACAGGCAGGGGGGGCACAGGCAGCGTAACGGCAACTTCCATCCCAGAAAGGGAACCTCGTATCAGGACAAGTTTCCCAACGAGGAACGCAAAGACGGCAAGGATGACAAGCTAAAGTTTGTAGAAGAAGACTTTGTGAGTACGAAGTCCTGTTTGAATGATGATCAGAAGAGTTTAGCTTCACGTCGGGTTACACCTGGGTGTGTTTGACCTTTCAGCCCTCCCTCAACCCTGAAACAACTGGAAAGCCTGGTACTCCCATGCGAGCAGTTGCCCCTCATGCTGGGGTGTGGGGTAAGAGTTCCCTGTTCCTGAGAAACTCCTACCTAATGACTTCTCCTCCTCGTTGTCTTAACGTTTCTCCTTTGATGTTCTCCAGAAAATCCCCCAAGCGGCAAACAGATGGTGTCCAAAATGCTGGTCATCAAGAAGATTTCCAAGGAGGACGCGAGTTCGGCCTTCTCGGCAGGATTCGCCACTGCGGGCGCCTTGCCGACCAACGGCAGCAAAGCTCCCATCACGGGCTCCAGCGTCTACAAGAACCTGGTCCCAAAGCCTGCTGTGGCCCCCACCAAAGTACGGCCGAGTCGTGACGCCGAATGTGCTGCTGTAGTGGAGTCCGATTATGTGTAACAGACTCACGTCTGCTCTTCCAGAGCACCCAGTGGAAATCTGGAGGAAGAGAGATCACAAAGCCGGGTCTTCACGTGCCAGGCCGGGATTCAGTCTTCACCAGCCCCGTTTCTGCACCCAAGCCCAGCACCCCAGTCAGCGCACCGCAGCACAACACTCAGAAGGAGGTGAGAGCAGGGGCCAGGATCAAAATTCACCCCAAAGATTTGTAAACAACTTCCACTTTGTCCCCTGAAACTGTACAACTGGCCCTGTTTTTGGTAACTTTACCAACAACAACAAATGTCTTTAACTGCACACTTTGCTCTCGCGTCCTCTCCTCCCCGCAGCACCCTTCCAGCACGACTCCTCCCATAGACATCGCTCCGTCGAGGCTGAAGCTGATGCGCCGCGGACCGGATCGGAAGAGCGAGTTTCTGAGAGCTCTGAAGGATGAGGGCACCGGAGAGATGACGACGAGCAGCAGTCCGGGAACATCGGGAGAGGTGGGCGTGGCCTGGTCGCACAAACGCAAGGCTCTAAATAAAGCTGTGCTCCACTGTGCTGCCAGTGGTCGCTTATTTTTATTTATTTATTTAGCCTTAAATTTCCCAGATTCGTATTTTCTGTCTGTCCAGTTGAATCCAACAGAAATGTTATTTATTTTTATCTTGACTGGTTGTGTGTTGCGGTGGTGTGAATTTCCTCAGGGTGAAGGCGGCACCCCAGAGCCCAAAGCCTACAGCGAAGAAGTCTGCCATGAGAACGGTCTGTCCTACTCACTCAGTGACTCAGACACCGAGCACCTGTCCAGCTCACTAGAGGCAGAGCACAGGTAAGGTTCAGCCACTTGTATGTTTTCTAGACAGACGTGGATAAAACTGGTGATACCGTTCCTTTAAAGTAAGAAAAGCCCTCAAGAGTCACTGAAACAACTGGCAGCTCTCAATAATGATATTTACCAAGAATCAACCAATGAAAATCAGACGTTGGATTTAAATCGTGTTTCAACAGAAAACGTATAAACAGATAAAACTGATGCCACCCCTAGAGGCTGTAAGTGACATGACCACAGAGACACGTCGTCGTCGTCTTCCTCCGCTTATCCGGGTCCGGGTCGCGGGGGCAGTATCCCAACTAGGGAGCTTCAGACCGTCCTCTCTCCGGCCTTCTCCACCAGCTCCTCCGGCAGGACCCCAAGGCGTTCCCGGACCAGATTGGAGATGTAACCTCTCCAACGTGTCCTGGGTCGACCCGGGGGCCTCCTGCCGGCAGGACATGCCCGAAACACCTCCCCGGGGAGGCGTCCAGGAGGCATCCTGACCAGATGCCCAAACCACCTCAACTGATTCCTTTCGATCCGGAGGAGCAGCGGTTCTACTCCGAGTCCCTCCCGAATGTCCGAGCTCCTCACCCTATCTCTAAGGCTGAGCCCGGCCACCCTACGGAGGAAACTCATTTGGGCCGCTTGTATCCGCGATCTCGTTCTTTCGGTCATTACCCAAAGCTCATGACCATAGGTGAGGATTGGGGCGTAGATCGACCGGTAAATCGAGCAGACACGTTAAACCAAATTTGTCCAGTAATCTGCATCACAGCTGTCTCCAGTATGGACGGTAGTCACAGTGCTGTTTGGTATCAGGGTGTGTACCACACTGAACATGGACCACAGACGGTTGAGGACAGACAACCGTCTCCAGGGAGCTAAAGGCTAGAATATCAGATGGGATCAGAAACATCTGACTCCCGAGTCCTGAAGGAAGCCCTCAGACCTGACACAGCTGGAGCGGTTTTCTCCTGAGTGGACCAGAAGAGCAGGTGAGAAGTGTCTCTGAGTAACGGGGAGCCACGAGGCGAGCAACTTGCACGCTTAGTTGGTGTTTCTGTTGAACCACAGTTAGAACACGTCTGGTTTTCATCGGTAAATGTTCCGGTGGTTTCTGTGTGTCTGAAGGAAGGTACCAACTATTGGACCCATGTCTGTAAATGTGTCTCAAGTGGCTTTCTCTAAGAAGAGGCTGTACTTCTGCAGGTTGCTGAAGGCCATGGGCTGGCAGGAATATCCGGAGAATGACGATAACTTCCTCCCGCTGACGGAGGACGAGCTGAGAGAGTTCCAGACTAAAACCGAACAGGTGAGCAAAGCCCTCAGATGTGACGCCAGGTGTTCAGATGAACCTCCCTCATTCACACATCTGGATCTTTTGATCAGCTGAAGAAGAACGGCGTACAAAGAAACGGCTTCCTCCCGAGGACTCGGGGCGTGACCCTCCACTTCACCCCCTGGAGGAGTGTGGCAGAGGCGCGCGTGGAGGAGGGTTCCGAGTCGGAAACCAGTAGCAGCAGCCAGACTTCAGACGACGAGGACTGCATCAAATCCTAACATGGCTTTACGGAAAAAGAAGAACCCAGAGAACAGCCAACACCACATCCCAGCAAGCAGCCCCCTCTTCCTCCCTCATCTTCGTTTTTAGAGCACCGTTTTGAGTTTCTTGATCTTTTTTTGTTCGTTTCGTCATTCTTGCACAAGGGAAAAACCAATCATATCCCAGTGAAGGGGGAGATTCCTGCTCTGCCAGACGTCGTTTTCCCTGCGTTTCCTCCTTCGCTGCAGTCTTTGACCTCTGACCCCTCCCCACACCTCTTTTCTTATTTTCTTCCTTGCTTTATGGAACTGAAGTGTTCATCAAGAAAAGAAGGGCAATGAATGCACACTTGATTCTGCTTTAAACAGACTAACTCATGATGCTGATGACACATTATTAATGATGATAATAAAAGTTGGTTCCTGATGAGTTGATATGGTTCACTATGGATCCGGCTACTGTCGTGTTTGTCGTCCAGCGGGTTAATCACCTCGTTAGTGCACGATTAGGTTTACGCGTCATAGTTCTGAGGAAAAAAACGAGTTTAGGGTCAAAGTTTAAGGAAATGACTAAATTCCTTTAAATAGCTTATATTTGGAACCCCCCAAGGCGCTTTACAACAGTCATTCACACACTGGTGGTGATGAGCTACGATGTAGCCACAGCTGCCCTGGGGCGCACTGACAAGAGGCGAGGCTGCGGAGCACTGGCACCACCGGTCCCTCCGACCACCACCAGCAGGCAAGGTGGGTTAAGTGTCTTGCCCAAGGACACGACAGCGACAGACTGAGCGGGGCTCGAACCTGCAACCTTCCGATTTCGAGGCGAGCACTTAACTCCTGTTCCACCGTCGCCCCTTTAGGTTTGTTTTTTTCTTTCAACACTGAAGATTGAAACAGGAAGTCAGAAATCACGGCTGCAGAAACAAACCAGGCGAGGCCTCATCCTGTTGAATGTACAGACAAGCTGGTTTATTCCCATCAGGCCTTTAAAGCAGAAGGCGTGGTTATGATCTAGTCCGGTGTCGGTAGGTCATTTCCAACGCCTGATTGGTGTGTGCAGGACGGGGGCCTTACAGGAGGTACCCTGATGTGGATCTGAACGCCACAGTTGTCCTTAAGCTCCCTCTAGTGGTGCTCAGAGGAACTACAAATTCTCTCACCTGGAGGATCTGAGGGTTTTTCCAGCTGGAGGAAGTTTATAATGGGCCATTCCCATCTGTACCGGGTCGGGTAGCCCAAGTCGGCCCCAGCCTGGCCCGGTTGATTCCACACATCCTTGTCTTAAGCCCATGTGGGCTGATTCTACCCACCAATCAGAGGCTTGCTCTAATGGAAGGTGTGAATTTGCTGTCAGCAGTGGGCGTGTTGGCCCTGGTCGGCCTGAAGCAGACCCCCTCGAGAAGAGGGCTGAGAATGAGCCTTGGTTGGCCCGGAAAAATACCAGGCCACCCAGATATGTAAACAACCTACACTAGCCGACCCGGTACAGATGGGAATGGCCCACATGGTAACCATCTTTATATGGATGCGAGCAGCTCGCTGAACCTTTAGATGATGTGAATCAAATGAGCGCTGCCACCAGGAACCAGCAGAGGGAAAAGGTTTCATATTTAACTTTATTAGGTCACATGTAAACAACCAGGAATAGAAAAAACCATATTTACAAACAGATGTGTTATAAAGAATCTGACAAACTGCTTCGGTCTAACACGAGTAACCCAGACCCATCTTCCACCAGAACCACGTGCTTACACGGTTCTGCTCCCACTAGATAAAACAACCCGGCTAGAACTGATCTGCAGATGTTTGTTGAGGTGTGAGGACGCCCTATGTAGCCACCTCCTTGTTAGTGTGTCCGTTAGCGTCACCCAGCTTCACCCTCTTCACATCAGCTTCCTTCACTGGACTTCCTTCTGGTTTCCTCTGAATTACAAACGAGAGCAGTTTATTTAAATCCTCAGTAAAACTCGTTAAAACTGTCCGAGTCTTCCTCACCTTCTTCCTGACCAGGTGGGAGATGTTGGACACCGGAGCTGTGGTGGTGGAGCCTTTAGCCTGATGAGGGGGGGGGGGGGGACAGAAGCACACATCTCCTTTAGTTTGACAGGCTGCGAGACGCCGAAGGAGCCTGGAGCTCCTCACCACACAACATGACATCATTTACTCCAAAGCTCCATCCAGTTGTTTAGATGATCCCAGGACGTGAACCCTCACTTACTGTTGAGACGGAAGAGTGGTTGTTTACTGAAGAACTGGGAAAGGCGGAGGAGTCTCCATCCTAGGAGAGAAGGAAATCTGCAGCCTGAGAAATAATGGAAGTCTAAAACCAGAGTTTGGCCCAAACATGTCTGGTTCTGGTAGATAAACTCCCGAGTCATGACCCGTTACCCTCATCACGCCTCTAAAACCAGTCTGGTGTCGGCACGCACTCTCATTCACATGTATGGCAAGCTCTTGTGTCATAAAGCAACTCACCAGAACCTTCTTCACAGCCTCAGCAGCACTGCTGGTGGTCTTCAGGCCTTCATTGGCATCTTCCACCTTCTCCTGAATCTCAGGCAGAAGGGCCTTCAGCTCCTCCAGCTCCTTCTCCTCCTCAGGGAGAGACCCTGGACCTTCGGCTTTGTCCAGCAGCCGCTGCAGTTTCTCTGGAAGGCAGAGAAGCAGAAACGTCAACTTGGCTTCCGAGGGTGTCCACGAGACCAGCGGGAACCTGAAGGGGTGGGGAACACGAACCCAGCCTGCTCCTGATGACGGAGACGGAGCTGTTCAGAGCCTCTATGGCCTCACTGTACTGCAGGTTCAAGCTGTAGGTCACACCCAGCTGGTAGTGGGTCTCAGCCAGCAGGCGGCTGTCCGGCTCCAGGTGCTCCAGCTGCAGCTTCAGACACTCCTGGAAATCATCGAGCGCCTGCGAGTAGTTACCTGCGAGGAGGAGCCACCAGTCAACCAGAGAGTCCCCATAAGCAGCGCACCGAGCTGAAGCTAGACGCCGCCGGTGCGAACACGGATCCGCGTACCTGATTCTGCAGAAACTTCACCGAGTTTCAGGTGGGTCTGAGCCGCCATCAGCTTGTCCTCCTTGGAGTCCTTCCTGGTGGTCAAAGACGAAGAAACGTTGAGGACACGTTCACGATCAGATCTCACGCGAGTCTCGGGTCAGTTACCTTTTGTAGATCACTTTGGCGAGCTCCAGCATCTCCCAGGCCAGCTGCAGGTTCCCCACCTCCTCCTCGTCGTCACTCTCCTGCAAGATCAAACACGTGAATCAGGTTAAACCAGACTGGTCTGGTCACATGTTCAAGCTGAACAGGTGAGAACCTTCTCAGCAGCAGCCTCAGTCTGTTCCTCTGCTTCCTCCATTTCTGCATCACCGTCCTCTTCATCTACAGAAGACACTTATAGGTCAAACGGTTCAGTAGCCCTCTTCCTGGTTAACGTTTAAAGGTATAGAAATGACATCACCCTCTGCTTTGTCTGCAGACTCCTCCTCCTCCTCGGTCTTGTTGTCCTCTACAGCTGCTGACTCCTGAGCAGGTGTTTCTTCTTCCTCCTCGGTCTTGTCTTCCTTCTCCACAGCTTCAGGTGGTTTCTCACCATCTTCATCCTCAGCTGCCTGTTCCGTGTTCTGCTGCTCAGCAGCCTCAGAGCCTTCTGCCTTGCTCTCTTCACTCTGCTTCTCTGCGTCTTCGTTCTTCTCCGCCATGGCGTCGTACACCTGAACTCTCAGCTCATCTCTGGTCTTCTCTGAATCCGGAACACAGATATTTGAGCGAGACTCCACCAACAGACAACTTTTAGTTAAGCAGGAAATCCGTCCACAGCCTCACCGTCAACATCCTCCGTGCTCTCCACGTTGGAGTCCTTGGGTTTGTCTTCGTCCTCGTCCTCCTCTGGGACACCTTCCAGAGCATTACCCAGGACGGAGTTCTCCACCCTATCAAGGCTGCGAGCGTTAGTTCTGCCCACTCGCCATTTTCAGACTTAAAACGTGAAAACCTACCGCGCCAGGTCCAGCAGGGCTTTCCCACACCAGAAGAAGGCCTCTCCGCACTCATCTGCTGTGTCTCCAAACGTCTTAGCTCTGGAATTAGACGGTTGTTGCCGTCAGCTAACGGGTGGTGTGAACGCAGCATCTATAAACAGTTCCCAGACCACCAGCGGGGTTTCTCCCACGCTCGAACCGGCCCAGAGCTACTCACAGCAAGCCGCAGGCCTCCTGCAGGACGCTCACCGCCTCCACCGCCTTCCCCAACACCAGGTACTTCTTCCCGTTACCGATGAGTTTGTTGGCCTCCTCCATGCTCGCGTGACTAAACAGAAGAATGAAAGTCCCGATTTACCGAACCTCCTTCAACACCGCAGAGCCAGAGAAGAGCACAGACTGGATGTGAGAAGAAAAGCAGCTGGAGGGAGCAACTCGCGTGGGGTCTGAGCTGAGGCGTTTCAATTTGGCGCGAACTGCCCATGCGCTTTCATGGACAAGCGCGGGAGATTTCTTAAAGGCACAGGAACCCTTTTCCGTGGAGGATTTATTAGTTATTTTATTTTGTCCCCATTTATCCTAATGGATTACACAATAAAACACTCTGTTGAAGCGATAACGTGAGAGAAATAGTCTTGGGGGGATGGGAGGAGTTTATTACGTGAAATGACGTAATCCAATGGATGGACCTGAGCAGGAACCATCGACATATAAATATTGGTCAATGGGTTTCCACAGACTCCAATAATAAGTTTTTGTGCTAAAATGGGAGGTGGCCACCACCGCCATTTTGACCGTGTCACCAGGGCCAGATTAACACTTTGTTGTACCCTGGGCAACAATGTTAAAGGGCCCCATCATCACGACCCAAGGATCACCATGATACATGGTCACATACAGAATATTTTACTGTAATATGCAGTAAATATACTTAATACTTGAATGCCTGACATCACGTAACCCGCTCAGGGTAACCTTTGACCCACCCTGTGTGGACTGACCAATGAGGAGAGGGTTTTAACTTGAGGCCCTCTCTTCATTGGTCAGTCTGACTCTCAACCGCTCTCAACTGACGTTCAAAGTCATAGGCAGCGAAGCGTCTCTGTGCAACACAAAAGCCCGGGTGGACAGTTTGTTTAATATAGGGTGATCATATTTCCATTTCCAAACAAGAGGACAGGGGATCTGTGCCTATGACGTCACGCCATGGCAACGCCACACAAACCACGTTGGGACCCATTTTTTGTAAGAACTGAATTAATATCAGATTCTGCCAATAAAAGGGCTCTAAAACAATTTATATGTGAATATTTAGCATATTTATTACAAAATCTCATTTTTATGCTTTAGTGCTGCAACAAGGTTTTATTAATAAGAAAGTATTATACCTTTTGTTTTACTACAGCATCTGTAAGCTTCCTGTGCACAGATTATCAAGGATGCTTGTTTCAGCTGTGAGATTAGACGGTAGGATCAATGAAAAAATAAGTTGTCACAAACTCCATGGAAACTTTCAGAGAATCCACAAATAGTGGCTTTCAACTGGTTTTGTTACTTTTTGCAAGTCTAGAAAAGCATCAGATGAGACAGCATGTCTGATAATTTAGTTTTTCATCTGATAATATTTGAACATGTCAGTAATGTCTGAGGAGCTTTTATAAACACTGTATAACTAATACTCCTGGACAGGGTTTGGATTACACAGAGGTTTCTGGGGAGCCCCTTCAGGGGGGAATCATTCTGCCTTGGCCCCCAAAATGTCTTGAAACGGCCCTGGGTGTGTGACTGAGTGTTGAAGGTGATCTGAATTGTATCAGATGTATAAATATTACATGTGTGTAACTTATTGTTTTATACAGGTAAAAACGTGTAGTGGAGATAAATGTACCTACATTTTACTTTGTTTTCTTGTTTTTATTTAACTATTTCCTGTCCTGTCTGTCTCTCATCTTCCTGCATCTCCTCTAAACTCTCCAGAAAAACTGCTGCCTGGATTCTTACTTTTTCACCTCATCATTTACTTTTGAGCAGATCAAAGGGATCTCCTGACCGCAAAGCGGAGAGCGGGATAGGCTAGCGTTAGCCTGGACGGGCTGGTGTTAGCATTGGAGAGGCTAGCCATTAGCGTGCCTAGGCATGCCACTAGCTGGATTTCCTACCCCCTTGACAGACCATTAGCATGGATAGGCTGGCATTAGCATCAGATATTTGGAACAAAGCCAGATTGTGATTCACTGGTAAAATCATTTAACCCATTTTTAAGTCTTTTAGCTAAGACATGAGTTTATAGTCAACGTTTAATGATGTTATAGGCCTCAAATTGTCAATGACAGTTTTGTCTTTATTTGGTTTAGGTGTCAGTGTTATTAATCCTTGTTTCATCGTACGTATTCCTTTAAAACTGCAAATAATAACTAATATCATTCCAGAAAAACTCGTAGAAGTTTGTATTCGGTGGAGCACACCGTTTGTTCCCACTCCCGGACTTTTCACTCGCCACTTCCTCACAGTAATCGAGATCCAGCAAATTCACAGAGGGACCTTCACCACTCGAAGAATGAAGTTTTAGCGAGCTGAATGAGACTTTTTAATCTATTATCTTTGCATCTTTGAGGGAAGCAGTAAGAGCTCCTGAAGAAACGTGTTGCTCAGGATGCCATCTTTCCTCTCCATGTGGGACGTAAGTTTTCATTAGATTTAAATTAATGTTAACTGTGTTGAGAGTAACAGCGTTTAAAACCTTTCATTGTTGAAGTCACCTCTGCATGGATTTTAAACCAACTCGTGCAAAATACTTGGATTAAAACCTACAGATTCACTTTTAAAGTCATCTCTATTCAAAATGGCTGCCACCGCTGACCACCATCAGCAAACACAAAGATGAATGTAAATGAGTCTCTTTTATTTCCATCTGTGTTTATATGTTTGTGCTGCAGCGGCTAACCACCACGTCCAACCCAGCATGATGGTCTCTAGCTGTGTTCTCCTGCTGGGAGCTCCAGCTGCCCTCTGGGTCGCTCCTGCCAGTGGCGTGTCCAGATCTTTTAAAATGGGGGGGCCCAGGTGAGGCACAACTTTGTGCATGGGTGGCACCAATGGTTATGCTTTTTTGTTTTACCCCCAAGCCTTTTGTGGACAATGAAAAACCTATTTAAATATAAATTAGAGTGGTGGCACCTGGGGTGGCCAATCAGATTCCAAGGGTGGCATGTGCTACCCCAGGCCACTTCCTGGACACGCCCCTGGCTCCTGCTGACTCATGTCCTTATCAGGTCTTTATCTTGTCAAGACAAGTCCCAACTCAGCACTCGTTATTTATAAGGAGAACATTTTGAAACTCCTTGGCCAAACGTATAAAGCCCAGAGGATCATTGGCTGCTCGCTGCCCAGCCTGGAGGACTTAGCATACCCCCGTTATCTCAGCAGGGCTTCCAACATCATTAAGGACAAGTTCCATCCTGGGAACCACTTGTTTCAGCTGTTGCCATCGGGTTGTCGGTACAGATCCCAGAGGACCGGGACAAACCGCTTCAGAGACAGTTTTTTTCCCAGGGCTATCATGGCGGTTAACAACAAAAAGAACGTGCTGATTTGAAAGGACATGTTCTTATTTTACCTAGTGTTTGCAGGTGTAGCCCTGATGGAACCACACAAGCTGCATGGTTCTAATTTCATACAATTTATGAAGGAAGGATTTGTCCTGACTGAATTTTAATTATTGTAGTGTTAAGTGTTATGTATCTCTTTCAACTTGCACCCGGGAGTGGCTTCCAAATTTCGTTGTACGAGTGTGTACAGTGACAATAAAGGATATTCTATTCTATTCTATTCTATTCTATAAAGACTAAACATCTACTGTTCTGTGTAGTTGTTTCCCTTGTTTAAAACCCAAATGCCTGATTGGTTTTCTCATTTTTTCCAATCAGCTCTTTGTAAAAGAGGAAAATACAGATTGTAAGGAGACTTTTAAAATCAAAAATGCACCGCTTAAATTGTTTTAGTGAAAAATAGATTTTGTTATAAGGATGAATAAAAATGCAGAAATGTTAGAGCTGCTTTGTTGCTTTTCAGGTCTGAATGAAACCATGATGATGATGATGATGATGCCACAAGTGCCTTTCAAACATCCATATTCAGCTGTGGAGCCTTTTCAGTAATTATGAGAAGAACACAGTCCAGTGTTTGATCACCAACCCACGCTGGAGCTTCTAAAAGGAGCTCTCCCTCTCATCTGGTCCTTGATGTAGCGCTATGGCAACAGCATACACAAACACTGTTTGGTGACAACAAAGGAGGGGGTGGGTGGTTGAGCTGAAAACAACCTTCCAGGTAACACCGAGATCATAAACATCACCAGAAATGCACTTCCATGAGCTTATTTTCACATATTTTGTTCCTGTTGTCATGTTTGTATGCGTGTGAAGTTTTGTGGTAGCCTCCTGGTGCTGCAGATAACTCCTGAGTTATTCCTGCTCTTTGAAGTCCACTAATAAAACCCCGCCTCCTGAGAGTGCCATCAGACCAGAGCCAATCATTACACAGGAGTGCTTCCACACGTCTGCCAAGACAAACTGCAGTAAATCACCATCATTCCTACATGTTGGTTCAACAAATGTTGGGAAATAATATTCATCTGCAACAGTTGGGATTATCCTAATGAGCGTCTTTTCCTGCATCAGCATTTACAGTTGTGGTCAGAAGTTTACATACACTTGTAAAAAATATAATATAATGGCTCTACTGAGTGTCCCGTTATTTCTAAAACTCTGATTTTTCTCTGATAGAGTGATTGGAACAGATACTTCTTTGTCACAAAAAACATTCATGAAGTTTGGTTCTTTAATGCTTTATTATGGGTTAACAGAGATAAGTGATCACATTTGCTGGGTCACAAATATACATACAGCAGTGCTAATATTTGGTTACATGTCCCTTAGCCTTTTTCACTTCAATTAGGCACTTTTGGTAGCCATCCACAAGCTTCTGGCAAGCTTCTGGTTGAATCTTTGACCACTCCTCTTGACAGAATTGGTGAAGTTCAGTTAAATTTGATGGCTTTCTGACATGGACTTGTTTCTTCAGCACTGTCCACATGTTTTCAATGGGGTTTAAGTCAGGACTTTGGGAAGGCCATTCTAAAACCGTTATTCTAGCCTGATTTAGCCATTCCTTTACCACTTTTGATGTGTGTTTGGGGTCATTGTCCGGTTGGAACACCCAACTGCGCCCAAGACCCAACCTTCGTGCTGATGATTTTAGGTTATGTTGAAGAATGTGAAGGTAATCCTCCTTCTTCATTATCCCATTTACTCTCTGTAAAGCACCAGTTCCATTGGCAGCAAAACAGCCCCACAGCATAATATTCCCACTACCATGCTTGACTGTAGGCATGGTGTTCTTGGGGTTAAAGGCCTCACCTTTTCTCCTCCAAACATATTGCTGGGCATTGTGGCCAAAAGCTCGATTTTTGTTTCGTCTGACCACAGAACTTTCCTCCAGAAGGTCTTATCTTTGTCCAGCAGCAAACTTCAGTCGAGCCTTAAGGTGCCGCTTTTGGAGCAAGGGCTTCCTTCTTGCACGGCAGCCTCTCAGTCCATGGAGATGCAAAACACGTTTGACTGTGGACAATGACACCTGTGTTCCAGCAGCTTCTAATTCTTGGCAGATCTGCTTTTTGGTGATTCTTGGTTCACTCTTTAGCCTCCTGACCAATTTTCTCTCAGCAGCAGGTGATAGCTTGCGTTTTCTTCCTGATCTTGGCAGTGATGAAACAGTGCCATGCACCTTATACTTACAAACAATTGTTTGCACTGTTGCTCTTGGGACCTGCAGCTGCTTTGAAATGGCCCCAAGTGACTTTCCTGACTTGTTCAAGTCAATAATTCGCTTTTTCAGATCCATGCTGAGCTCCTTTGACTTTCCCATTGTAGCGTTTGTGGGCGCTTGTATCCAATGAGCTCTATTTACCTGGCCTAAGAGAAGTCACCAGCTGTAGTCACTCATAATCACTCACAAGAAGTTAAGAGGCCATGCTATGAAGCTCAGTTCACTGACACGTTTCTAAGTCACCAAAATTGCTAGTTCATGTTGCTGTATGTATATTTGTGACCCAGCAAATGTGATCACTTTTCTCTGTTAACCCATAATAAAGACATTAAAGAACCAAACTTCATGAATGTTTTTTGTGACAAAGAAGTATCTGTTCCAATCACTCTATCAGAGAAAAATCAGAGTTTTAGAAATAACGGGACACTCAGTAGAGCCATTATATTATATTTTTTACAAGTGTATGTAAACTTCTGACCACAACTGTATATTTGGTACAAACCAGAGGTGTGGACTTGAGTCACGTGACTTGGACTCAAGTCAGACTTGAGTCATTATTTCAATAACTTCTGACTTGACTTGATAAAATTTATAAAGACTTTACAACTTGACTCGGACTTGAAGGCCAATGACTTGCATCTGTTGACTTGAGCATATTTGATATTTTGGCACAAAAGTGGCACGACATGGACAAAATTCATAAATCATTCTTGGTTCTGGGTGTGAGCTTGTACTGCTAACTGCGGCAGCACTTCGTTTATAATCAGTTTCAGTCGCACTTTCTGCTTGTTTGAGCAAATAAACGAAGCTTTAAGAAGCTTTATTTCTGGAATTTATTTATAGTCATTAAATTAAAGTTGGACAGATGACTTGAAAGTTCAAAGTTAATGATTTGGACTCGACTTGGACTTGATTGTCTTTGACTTGACTGGAAAGACTTGTGACTTGCAAAGCAGTGACTTTGCCACACCTGTGGTACAAACCCTAGATCTAGTGATCAGGAGGGTGTGACGATCCATCTATCCATCCTTCTTCTGAACCCGCTTTGTCCACGAAGGGTCGTGAGGGGCCTGGTGCCTATCTCCAGCAGTCAACGGGCAATCAGGCGGGGTACACCCTGGACAGAGAGCCAGTCCATCGCAGGGCAACACAGAGACACACGGGGCATACAATCATGCACACTCACACCTAGTGCATTTAGACAGACCAATCAACCTAACAGTCATGTTTTTGGTTGTTCCGTGGGAGGAAGCCGGAGTACCTGGAGAGAACCCACGCGTGCACAGGGAGAACATGCAAACCCCATGCAGAAAGATCCCAGGCCGGGAATCGAACCCAGGACCTTCTCACTGCAAGGCAACAGCTCTAACCACTGCGTCCCTGCGTCCACAGTGGTGTCTTTCACAAAAATGTTTTATTCTGTTCAAAGTAGACCTTGCTTTTTTATTATTTAGAAACATCTAGTATCGAATTTAGGTAAAACATCTCTTTTTAGTTTTATCTAGAAAACCTGTTAAAATTTTATTTAATTTGATTTTACATCACACCAAATACAAATTCGGGTCTCAGGAGGTTAAGGGTCACCTACTCTTGTGAAGCCGGGAGCTACTTCATGTGTACTGAGTCACACGAAGGGCTACAAGGCTGATACAATAGATGATAGTTTGTAAATCTATATGTGGCAAGTGGTAGTCATGATAAAGGAATAAATGGTTAAAAAGGTGGTTGGAACAACGCCACCATGGGTTAACCCCCCCCCCCCCACACACACACACACACACACACACAGAGAGAAGGGTAGAAGGCCCGTAGGTTAAAAAAAACACAGAGGGAACACATGATACAGTTGTAAGAAAACTCTTTATTAAAATATCTAAACTAAAAACATGCTGTTGGAGTTTAAAGGGGCGTTATGGAAGTCTGACAGCCAAAACATGTATAGAGATAATAAATGTCTTCTTCATACATTCTCCTGCAATGCCCTGGTCCTGTAGAATGAGCCCTGACATTTTTACTGTGATTGCCTGTTTTTCTGTAAAATCACAGAAAAAGAGAGCTGCTCGGGTCGAGCAGGCTGCTTCATGCGCGTTCACGCTCAGGCATCGCCCGTAGCATTTGCTATCCGTAGCTTTAGCAGCAGAGAGAGAGGCAGTGCCACTTTGTCGCTGTTCCTAACGCCTAGTGACAAAGCTAGCTACATTTCTGAGGACCCTTAGCTACTTTCTGTAGAACTTTCTTCTAGATATTTCCTGCAAATTAGCAACAAAATAGCCATTTTCACTCCGAACCGTTCTTTGAACGTTGTTTCAGCTGTCATCAAGGATATAAATGTTACAGATACAAATGATGCCTCTGGTGCTTTAGCTCACCTAATAAGGTGTCTGACTCTCGTGCAGAAAATCCAGGTTCAATTCTGGATGTGAACATAGTTTATTTAGAGTCCCTTTTTTTACAATTATGGTATTTTTTTTTTTACAGTAAGATGTCCAAATTTTTATTTGAGACTCGCCGAACGGCATTGAATTCACAGATAAAAAAGATGTGGGTTCAACTTTCATTTTGGAACAATTTTTCAAGCAAGGGAAGGGAATGATCTGAGCATGCAGGAGGACTGACCCATCATAAACCTTTGTCGGCTGTGCTGAAGAGAAAGGTACAGAACCAAATTATTTAATTAATTAGCTGTGCGTTCTCCTGTCCTCTGTCCTCCGGGCCACACACACACACACACACGGAGCTGACTGTCTCAGCTGTTATTTTCGTTAAGGAGTGTGCACGTACAGCATGCACGCCTTGTGCACGAGCCTTCTATTGAAGCTGCCATTACGCTTTTGGCCTGAGGGGGCAATCGTGAGCATAAAAATTCAAAACTCCGTAAAGTCCCTTTAAACAGAAGAGTGAGAAAAAAATTCACCCCCCTCAGAGTTGTCATGAGTGTAAACTAGATCATTTAAACCAAAAACATGTTCTGGTACCAGGCTGTAAACATGTTTATTTCTGCTGTGAAATTGGTATTTTTAACATGGGAGTCAATGAGGAATTGCTCGCTTCTGACACCAGCCCCTAGTGGATGAGGGTGGAACTGCATTTTTTGGTACTTCTGGGTTGGACTCAATTTTTGAGCCGCATTGTGGGGGCTTGGTACCAAGAAGGTTCCTGGGGGCACCAGGTTGGTGATTCTGTTCTAGATGATAGATAGACACCACCAGCAGCTTAAAACGTAGCTGGTAGTGTTAAAACTGGTCTATTCATTTCTCCAACTGGTAATATCACCTCAGTCAATGTAGCACTTTCACTTACGCCATCGATCAGCTGTTTTTATCTGTGTCCTAAGGTGTTTCAACAGTGTGACACTTCCTCTTTTCAAAAAACTGCTCCACCGAAAAGACTGATGTTCCCTGTTTCAGTAAATAAACGAGAGGAAAGAGGAAATGAGAAACGAACAGACTATGTTCTTGAGAAAATGGTTTCACCGAAGTATCATGTAGTTATTGTCTAATGATGGCCTAAATCTACAAAGATAAAAAATATATTTCCCTAAAGTGAAATTTCTCAGTCATCGCGGCAGAGGGCTCACAGAGAAACGCATATATTACACGAGTCACTCATGACCCACTGGTCTCTGACAGTGGCATGGATGTTTTATTCATTGATGATTCTGGATATAATCTGTTCGGTCATATGAAGGAAAAGAGCAGCAAGGAGGAACATAACCAAAACCAGTTCTCTTCAATTGTAATAAAATCAGTTTCCTTAAACGTGGAGTCTGAAATAAAACTCATTCTTCCTCCACGTGTCTGGTTTGGAGTTTCACAAGAGCATTTACAGAATAGCGATAAGGAAAATGCAAAGTCATTCTACGTTGTGTGGACCTGAGGAGGATGGATGGAGAAGTGATCCGAGCTAGAGTTCTCGTTCTCCCTCTCATCTCGCGAGACGTTGGCGGTGGTATAAAAGTCTGCGTCGAGCCTCTCGGGTCGTGTACTACTCGTTGTCCGTGGAGGCTTTGGTTTCTTATCTCAGGTATGTGCCATAAAACGTTCGGTTTTAGGAGTTTGTCTTTCTTATAGATTAGTTTTTAGAATGTAAGGCGTTAAATTAGTGTCTGAAGTGACATTTTGGTTCAACAAGTGGTTTTTTTCCCCCTTGTCTAATTCTCAAATCTCCTGCTACTCGTTTGGAAAACTCAAGTGTTCACGTTTAAAGGCAGCTTCTCTAGGCTAAAGGCAAAGTTAACGTAAATCTGTGGCTTTCACCGCCATAGTCGTACGTTCCAGCACCGTAATGAACACCTTGTTCGTGACTAAAAGGTGAATACGGAAACACCTGAAGTGGAAGTGCTGCTGGTAACCTGGCCTGACCTCATGCTTTTACATCATATAGGTTATGGAAGTATTTACTTTAATCCCTTTTGAATCCACAGCATAAGATCTAAAAAGTTGGAAGAATCATTAATTAAATTTAAAAGCGACGCCTCCAGTGTTTATGGCTTATGTTTACAGGACAGAAAGATTATTTATGAGCGAATTTTCAAAAGATTTATTGGTTCTATTTTAGCAGTCAATAGTTAAACAGAAAAAAATTATCATGTGAATGTGTGTGTGAATGGGTGAATGACTGATTGTGTTGTAAAGCGCCTTGGGGGGTAGAAATGCCATTAACACTGGAGGCGTCTCAAGATAAAAATCACGAGGCGCTTCACAAGAACAAAAATTGTAAAAATATAAAAAAGCATTTAGAAAATGTTTAAAATATATTTAAAATGAGCAAAAATAGGCAATTGTGATTAAAAAATGTTAAGAGAGAGAGTGAACAGGAAAGAGGGAAACCAGTGGATCCTGAGGAAGGTGGAATAGGTGGGGAGAGCAGAATAAAGAGAGAGTGGTGAAGAAGGTCATACAAAAGCCAGCTTGAACAAGTGAGTCTTCAGCTGCTTTTTAAAGGAGACCACTGAGTCCACTGATCTCAGGCTCAGGGGGAGAGAGGTCCAGAGTCTGGGGGCCACAGCAGCAGATGATCTGTCACCTTTGACCTTTAGCCTGGTGCTGCACAACCAGTAGGCTTTGATCACTGGACCTCAGGGACCTGCTGGGGGTGTAGGGACTAAGAAGATCACCAATGTAAGATGGTGCTTGTCCATGTAAGGCCCTGTAGACCAGAACCAGGATCTTGAAATGAACCCTGAAGTTGACTGGCAGCCAGTGAAGCTGGAGGAGAAGCGGGGGGATGTGGGTGTGTTTGGAGGACTTGGTCAGAAGCCGAGCACAGGCGTTCTGAACCACCTGTAGACGGTTCAGGGAGGTTCGTGGAAGGCGCTATATCAAATACAGGCCATTTACCATTTGAGTAAAATAATGACCTGGTTTTGTGGGTTGGCTCAGATCCCAGACCTGTCAGTGCAACTCTGATTCCAAGTAGGGATGAGCGAGTACACCACTATCTGTATCTGTACTCGGAATGGGCGTGGCATAACCCGGAAGTGGGTGTGGTTTACATCAATATATTATTTTAAGTTTGAAATTGATATGGAATGATCAGAAGTTGCTATGTGTATTGTTTATTTGAAAACTATTTACAGAGCAGCCTCAGACTAGAGATTAAATATTTTTGATCACAATAGTAAAGGAACTATTACAAAACAAGTGTTTCAATAAAATCAGAACATTAATATTTAAGTGCATGGATTAATACATCTGAACTCATGCAGCAGGAACTAGGAAATATGAAATGCTAGAACCAGACACAACTTTATGTATATTTTTAATTTAATTTGATTAAACTGATTTTTTTCTTAATGTTCTTGGCATTTTCCCACACAAAGTTAAACAAAACAATGTTGATTAAGGTGTGTGTGTCTGAGAGAGATTGAGAGGGAGAGAGATGGAGGGAGTTAAAAATTTTTTAAAAAAACCCGTAGTGAGTGACTGATGCAGCACGTCAGCTCTGTCTTGTCAAATGCACCATGGAAGTTACGAAAAAAGTAACTTTAAATATTCAACCGAAAAAGAGGCGAGCTGAAGAAAACCTAGGGAAAACTGAAGAAACGTGAGCAACAGTGAAGCAAGCACAGCGAGATCCGTTACTGTCTGTGTGTGTGTGTGTGTGGATGAGCCGGACGGACTGTGCTCCCGGCCGGCTAGAGAGTTGTGTGTAGGGAGGGGCGGGCGCTCTATGTGACAGGCCAATCAGAGTGTGAAGACAGTCAGTTACCCAATGAGGATTTTCCTTCAGCACGATTACAGATATTTACGAGGTTTACTCGTCTCATGCTCGTATTCGTCAAAAATGCTTTATCCGTACCGGATACTCGTCTGAAACTAGTATCCGGCTCATCCCTAATTCCAAGTTAACCAAATATACTTATCAGAATATAATTTCTGCCTAATCTGAAAACGTTTCACATGGAAGATCTGTTGCTGCTAGATTAGAGCTTTGCTTGGATAATTGATGGCTTTCATCAAACAGCCCATCTCCGTCATCATTCTGATCATCATTTAAGGTGTCTGCTCATCTGTTTAGTGTTTTTGTAACATTACACAACTAGATCGGTGGTTTACATGTGATACAGTTGTCTACAAATGGTTCAGTACCAGCTCTAAGTCTGATGGAGCCTTTGTTTTGTAAACGCAGCCGTTTCCTTCTGGTGTAATCCCGTCTGACTGAAGATGGCTGCAGGTAATGCCAAAATTGGACAGCTGGCTCCAGACTTCACAGCAAAAGCAGTGATGCCAACTGGAGAGTTCCAAGACCTGACGCTGTCGGATTACAGAGGTAGCTGTTTCATCTCTTAACGATAATCTTACTGAGATGCTTTCTTATGCTAACAAGACACAGGTCAGTGATGTGAGGGGTTTGTTTCTGGTCCAGGAAAGTATGTGGTGTTTTTCTTCTATCCTCTGGACTTCACCTTCGTGTGTCCGACGGAGATCATCGCTTTCAGTGATGCCGCTGAAGAATTCAGGAAGATTGGCTGTGAAGTCATTGCTGCCTCCGTAGACTCTCACTTCTCCCATTTTGCATGGTATTCAACCAGAGCGACGCTTTACGAACCACAACAGATGTTTGTGTTCACTCTAAACACTCAGGTTTTGTGTCTGTGCTCTCACAGGACCAACACGCCGCGTAAACAGGGGGGTCTGGGCATGATGAAGATCCCTTTGGTGTCTGACATACGACGCACTATTTCTACAGACTACGGAGTCCTGAAGGAGGATGAAGGCATCGCCTACAGGTGGGCCGGGGATGCGGTTTTACTCGTTTCCAGATTAAGTGGGATGTTGGCAGCAGGCTGCAAGTATGAAAAATAAGCCAAACTTTCTTGTTTCAGGGGTCTGTTCATCATTGATGACAAGGGCATTCTGAGACAGATCACCATCAACGACCTTCCAGTTGGACGCTCTGTTGAGGAGACTTTACGTTTGGTTCAAGCTTTTCAGTTCACTGACAAGCATGGAGAAGGTCAGTTTCTGCTGCTGGTTTTAGTCTTTTTAGTTCCCTGAGTGAAAACGCTAAACTTGTTTTCTTTATGATCCCATTATATCTGATAGTCCGTATTATACGTATTTTATATGGTCCAATAACAAACATCTGCTGGTTGACCATAATTGTACAAGAAAAAACAAAGAATAGACTTTACTGATCCCACAGTGGGGAAATTCACTTGTTACAACCGTCGACATATAAATATTGGACAATGGGTTTCCATAGGCTCCAATAACACGTTTTTGAGGCTAAGTGGGAGGTGGCCACCACCGCCATTTTGACCGTGTCACAGGTTCCGTCAAGCCCAGACAATTCCACAAAAGGGAAGAGCGGTGGAGCTGAGGGTGGGCTGTCAGGCTGGGATCAACTGACAACACCCGGTCGAACTAGCTACAAGCTAACGCGGAGGTGGGAGCTAAGCTAACAGAGGTAGCAACCTAGCTACAACCGGAGTTAACAGTGCACAACACCAGAGCTTCTGAGTCAGAGATACGCTGGGCTGACCGCTGGGTAAAACCGGGTGGAATACAGAGGTCTCTGAGAGCTCCACAAGCCGGCAGCCGCACAGCAGACAAGCGCCGCTGCGATCTGAGATGTGCGGAGCTGCCCTGGGGAGAACCGGGTGGAAAGGTTTCCATCCCAGAACTCCACAAGCCGGCAGCCCGCGCAGCAGACAGAAGCCACGATCAGATAGAGATGTGCCGAGCTGCGGGGAGGGGAGAACCGGGTGGAAAACATCGGTCTCCCGAGAGCTCCACAAGCCGATAGTGGGAACCCAGCTCCACCAACATGTTCTATTTCAACCCATTTTCTAAAGTGCAGCATTATGTTAAATGCACTGGGTTTTACCCTATTAAATTTAAATTTCATGGTTAAACAGTACATGTTAAAATGTAAGCTCAGCTCGGCAGTGACCTAAAATACATAAATATAATTTTACTTACCGAAAAAAATGAAGTGGAGACTCCTTGGACGCTCTATTAGTGCAATTAATGCCACAGCAAGTCATTTTGTCCAACAATTGCACAAAAAATATCCAAAAAAGAAAACACAAACACAGAGACTCAAAATCCCGGAACAGTTTTCAGGCCAGACCGAGGCTCTACTGAGGCCTTTCCACGGAGCTAGCTCTGTGGTCACGTGGGTCTGATGCTCATTAATTATACAGAATTTTAGGCTTTTAATACACTTAAACAGAAGAGTGAGAAAAAAATTCACCCCCCTCAGAGTTGTCATGAGTGTAAACTAGATCATTTAAACCAAAAAACATGTTTTGGTACCAGGCTGTAAACATGTTTATTTCTGCTGTGAAATTGGTATTTTTAACATGGGAGTCAATGAGGATTTGCTCGCTTCTGACACCAGCCCCTAGTGGATGAGGGTGGAACTGCAATTTTTGAGCCGCATTGTGGGGGCTTGGTTACAGCAGCATGTACGTGATAACAAAAAGTACATGTATATTGCATATTAAAACTATCAAAGTTAAACGTTTATCTTAAATGTTCTAATAATCGGAGCCTCTGATACTTTGCTTGTCTGTATTAGCCGTGCAGCCTTTAAATTGTTCATATGCATCATATTGGAGCATCATTATTGTGTGATCTACCAGCCAGGACTCATTACAGACTTGTCATTTCAGTCTGCCCAGCCGGATGGAAACCAGGCAGTGACACCATCAAGCCTGATGTCCAGAAAAGCAAAGATTTCTTCTCCAAGCAGTAATAAAACCAAGGCTGCCGTCTGCTGCCTGCTGTAGGAGATCTCATTTTCTGATTGTGTTTCCAGTTTTTTGTAGTCAACATGATTACAGTCTTCTGTTGATGGGGTTAACAGTTCACCAGAACCAAAGTATAATGTGTGTCGTCACTCCACACTGTTGTTGTTGTTACCCACCTTTATATTGGAGCACAACCTGTACTCAGTGTTTATGTTTATTTTTAATACAGTGAAGAAAAGAGATTTAGTCTAAATGTGCCTCACATTTACAGTGATGGGATCTAATAATGCCCATGCTACATGTTTATAAAAAAATGTTGTCAAACAAATAAAAGTGCTGAAGACCTCTGATTTGTCTTTGTTCATATATTAGTGATGTATGAAGTAAAATTATCAAACCTCACTTCAGTTTTGAAGACTCGTCTCAACAACCGGATGGAAGTGTGCAGTACCTGGTGTTTTTGTTTTATCCTGAAAGTCCCAAAGACATTTGAATGAGAATTAAAATTAAAAGGCATTGCATTCAATTGGCTTGAAAATGCCAAGTTTTTAAAGACATAATCACTTAAGTAGCTTGAAAGTGGACAAGGTCAATTTAAGATTAATATATTGCTCTAAAGCTAAAGTAGGACGATTGATTAAATCTTTATTTAACGATGAGGCTATCTACTGATGATTTTGTTGACTCGAATTAAAATTACTTGACGAGGTTGTCAGACCTTTGCTAATATGACTGTTATTACAAACTTGAGCACTTGTAGCACCATTACAAACCACACACCACAGCAGGTCTGTTAGCATGCCGTTTATGCTTAGATTTTGGCGGCAATAAAAGTTGATGCTAATGTTATTGTTGGTGTTCCAGGGAGGTTTCTCAGCTAATTACACCATCTTTTCTTTGTTCGGAGTCAAATACAAGTCTCAGGCGGCGCGGTGACAATATTTAAAAGTTCTCTAGTTCAAGTGAAATGTCCGGAAAGTTTCTTGTAGAAAAAATCTAACTTTGATTAACTCGTCTCATATTGCTAGGTAACTAGCATAAATTACGGTTAGCTAACTAACGTTAAGCTAACGGCAGAGAGAAATGGCAGCTGGAAAAATGTCCGTCGGTGGAAATAAGGGAGAAACTGCGGAGGTTTGACTACACTCCACACAACCTACAGATAAACGTGCTGTAATTTTAATTTAGACTTGGAAGTAAATGTTTGAAATGTTATGAGAACGTTAAACCTTGTTGCAACATCTTGTGGCCGTGACGTTTCGAGTTTGTTGTGTTCTGGTTTGTGAAGTGGACCGGCCTGTTTGTGGGTGACATGAAAACCCAGCAGGAGTCACTGACTTTCGTCAAAAGGATGATGGCTGTGGCTGTTTCCTCCATCACTTACCTGAGAGGGATTTTCCCGGAGTATGCCTACAGATCCAGATACCTGGAAGGTGAATTTACTGAAACACAAATTCTTCAAACATATAGGAAAGTGTAACTCTGTAGGACTCTTAACCACTGATTTAAAGACGCAACGAGAAACACAAAGTAATAAAATATTACCTTGTAATTTAAAAGCAACTTGTAAACATTTAAATCAGCCAAAAACGCACATTTCCCATCACACTGTGGCTGTGACTTTATCAAGAAATGCTTATTTTTTTCCCTCCTTTGCCATGTTTTGTTTTCCAGATTTGTGCATCAAAGTTTTGCGTGAAAACTGCAAAACCCCTGGAGCCAACAAAATAGTGAAATGGTAATTAGGAATTTCTGCTCCAGTAACACAGACGCATAGAAACGTCTGCAGCAGTGGATGTAAAGTGCGTTTTTAAACGTGCAGCTTGTGACTGTGTGAATCCTCATGCCAGTTGATCTTTTTGTCTTCCTCACATGATTTGTCCAGGATAATGGGCTGCTTTCATGCATTGGAGAGGCAATATGTAAGTCCACATTATTTAAAATGTTAATTGTTTCATGCTGTGTATTTTTAGTCAATACCAATGATTTTATTTTATTTTCCCCACTCACAGCTCCAGATTATATGCATTGGGGTGAGTACGCTGAAATACGCAAACTGTGTCCTGATTCCTGAAAACATTTAAGCAAAAAACATCCAATTTGACAACAAAAATGGTTGTTTTTGTCATAAAATAAAGTTTGGTTTTGCTTTTGTTTTTATTGATGAACACTAATTTAGAGATACTAACAAGTACAAACAGAAGCATGCTGCAGCAAGGCAAAGCTCCTCCAGACAAAGACAACTCCTGGAGATCACCATCACAATTAACATCAACAATGATTTTATGCATCCACCATGCATATATGCAGCAATCCTTGTCACGTATTACAAGCCCTGTACAGTTATAGTTAAGAAATAAACATCATGGACATTTATTGTTGTAGCTGAGCAGCCATGCTGGACTTCAGGCTCCGTGTCGATAAGAGGGGCTCTGGTTAGGTTTTCTGCTAGTGCGTCATCGAACGTAGACTCGATGTGATTCTGAGCTACACATTTTACAGCATTACTTTGTTTTTGTTGCAATCTAGGTCTACACCAATCCAGACAACCCTAATGTAAGTTCTGTCTTGCACACTGAACATGATTTTTCAGCGTCAATGTCAGGTCTTTACGTGAAAACATCAAGCTTTACGTTTTTCTAATTCAGTGCATCATCGAGTCTTACCAGTTCAACTTCAGATACACTGAGCAGGGACCAGAGATGGACATACTCAGGTTTGGATAGTATTATTTGCGTTTAGGTCTAGCCTAGATGGTCTGGTGGTGAAAGAGCTCTTATGCACCCACAGGAACAACACCATGCAGATGCAGGTGACACTAGAAGATGTCAAGAGAGCCTCGGTGCTGCTCATCAGGAAGCTCTTCCTGCTCATGCAGAACCTGGACCCCCTGCCCAATAATGTCTACCTCACTATGAAGCTCTTCTACTATGATGACAGTGAGATATTCAACCCTTTTAATGAAAGATGTAACCATTTGTTGGTTAATGCTAATATACTAACTATGTAATGATCGTATATAACAGTAATGGAAAATAAATTAAATTGGCAGCAGAGGACAGCACAGGGTATCCGCGGGTCCTTAAAAAGTCTTAAATTAGCTTTTCCAAATTTAAGGCCTTAAAAATTACAAATAGTTCTTAAATACAGTTTCCAAAGGTCTTAAATTACCAAAGACCCAATAAACAAGATTCTTTTATTTCTATAAAAATTTTGTGAATTTCTAGTTCAGCATTTTTTGTGTACGATGTTGGCGTAAGCGGAACCGTGCACGTTCAGTTGGTTGTGAAAGGGGGCTATTTTTAGATGAGCACATTAGCTGGTTAAGCTAGTGGGAGCTTGCGCCATGGGGAAGTGCAAGTTTAATGGTAACCGGATGGCTAATCCCACATTCGTGGTTAGCATCGGTTCCAGGCAATAGCTGGAAATTATAGCTTAAATTTAATTTTTTTAAATTGCCTAAATTTGGTCTAAGTGGCCTTAAAAAAGGTCTTAAAAAGTCTTAAATTTGCTTCCCTTAAACCTGCAGATACCCTGCAGCAGACATGTATAAAAGTCCAAACAGCAGCGTTTTGAGGAATATTTTAATCCTTTACTGATGAGACTTTCTACTTTTATAAAGTCAATTCTAAAAAACCAACTCTTCACTAAATGTGTGCTTTTAGTAACTGGATATGATCCTGAAAGGGAACTGATACGGAGTCTACTTCAGTTGTAGGCCTGTTTTTACTCTAACAGGACAACACAGGTTTCTTCTAAAGCTTACAGAACAGAACAGGAGAAACTCGGTTACTGACTCGTTCTTCGTCATTTACGACCCGGTTCTGCCTGAGACGTGGTTTTGTTTTTGTTTCCATTTGACAAAGCACCAAATGTTGTAGAAAAAAAGACATCCAAGAAAAAAAGATAGGAGTCTTTTTTATTCTTAAATATTTATATCCTTTACAATGCTCAAGTGGAGGAGTTTAAGTATCTCGGGGTCTTGTTCACGAGTGAGGGTAGGAGGGATCAGGAGATCGACAGGCGGATTGGTTCGGCGTCTGCAGTGATGCGGACGCTGAGCCGATCTGTCGTGGGGAAGAGGGAGCTGAGCCAGAAAGCCAGGCTCTCGATTTACCGGTCGATCTACGTCCCAATCCTCACCTATGGTCATGAGCTTTGGGTAATGACCGAAAGAACGAGATCGCGGATACAAGCGGCCCAAATGAGTTTCCTCCGTAGGGTGGCCGGGCTCAGCCTTAGAGATAGGGTGAGGAGCTCGGACATTCGGGAGGGACTCGGAGTAGAACCGCGGCTCCTCCGGATCGAAAGGAGCCAGTTGAGGTGGTTTGGGCATCTGGTCAGGATGCCTCCTGGACGCCTCCCTGGGGAGGTGTTTCGGGCATGTCCTGCCGGCAGGAGGCCCCCGGGTCGACCCAGGACACGTTGGAGAGGTTACATCTCCAATCTGGTCCGGGAACGCCTTGGGGTCCTGCCGGAGGAGCTGGTGGAGAAGGCCGGGGAGAGGATGGCCTGGAGCTCCCTAGTTGGGATGCTGCCCCCGCGACCCGGACCCGGATAAGCGGAGGAAGACGACGACGACAATGTTCATTATGTCCTATTTTTAAATATTAAACGAGGTTCTTTTTGCTTCGGACACGAAGGTGTTTCTAGTTACCTTTTTCATGTTTCGACTGTCGTCATGTCCGAAGCAAAAAGAACCTCGTTTAATATTTAAATATTTATAATATGTAGATATTTTATATTGTTAGTGAAAACAAATAACCGAACTTGGAGCTTTACTTGGTCGGACCTTTCCTTTCCTAGTGAAGCCTGTCTGATAATCTGAGGTGATTTAACCTCCCTAAGCCAACACCAACTATTCAACAGCATCTTTGCACTTGAGATACTTGCTTACATGGTGACATTTTTTGCTGTTCTTCCAAAGTCACTCCTGCAGACTACCAACCACCAGGCTTTAAAGAAGGGGTCTGTGAAAACCTGTGGTTTGAAGGGATGCCGGTGCACTTCCGTGTGGGTGAGGTGCACACGGACTTCCACTCTCTGAGAGTCCGGGTGTCGGTGGAACAAGGTCAGATGAACAAACTCCAGGAAGGCTGCCCCATTAGGCGTCCTGAGCTGGCTTCTCCAGAGACGCAGCAGATTGAGGTGGATCCTGCAGGACAGTAGGCAGATCCGGTTCCACTGGACTCAACCTTTTCCAGTTTAACATCTCCAAACATTTTGTTACAGGATCCACCAAAGAACCCTGCTGCTGAAGATAGTCTCCCCTCGGAGGATGGTAGGGCCCTCTGCTGCTCCTCCACCATGTTCACTCCATCAGATTTAACATCCAGAATGTTGACTTTCTTTCAAACAGAGTCAGCGCAGTTCAAGAAACCTACCCGACAGCTGGCAAAGGTACCGTTACATCTTTATTATGAAACACCAATGATTAGGGACGTAACAATGCTCCGAGAATCGATTTAAAAAAAGTGCAAACTAGTTTAATTAACCATCGTTGTTGAAAAAAGGAAAATCGATTGACCTAATATGGCATGCTTGCTTGCACCAGACATTGTGCCCCAAAGTGCTGCTAATCAGAACAGAGGCAAGTAGGGATGCAACAAATCATCATCATTAGTATTCAAGGGACTGTAAGGAAGTCTGAAGTTTTTATGCTCGCGATCACCACTCAGGCCTAACGCGTAACTGCAGCTTCAAAAGTAAGCTCGTGCATGAGGTGTGCATGCTTTACGTGCACACTCCTTAATGAAAATAACAGCTAAGACAGTCCCGTGTGTGTGTGTGTGTGTGTGTGTGTGTGTGTGTGTGTGTGTGTGTGTGTGTGTGTGGCCCTGAGGACAGAAGAACACAGCAAATTAATAAAAATAATGTGCCTCTGTCTCTGCAGCTGCACTTTCTCATCGGCCGGCCGAACATGCGGTGTGTGTGTGTGTGTGTGTGTGTGTGTGTGTGGCCCGGAGGACAGAGGACAGGAGAACACGCAGCTAATTAATTAAATAATTTGGTTCTGTACCTTTCTCTTCAGCACAGCCGACAAAGGTTTAAGATGGGTCAGTCCTCCTGCATGCTCAGATCATTCCCTTCCCTTGCTTGAAAAATTGTTCCAAAATGAAAGTTGAACCCACATCTTTTTTATCTGTGAATTCAATGCCGTTCGGCAAGTCTCAAATAAAAATTTGGGCATTTTACTGTAAAAAATATACCATTAATGTAAAAAAGAAACTCTAAATAAACTAAGTTCACATCCAGAATCAAACCCAGGTCTTCTGCACAAGAGTCCAACGTCTTACTAGTTGAGCTAAATCACCAGTGACATCCTTTGTATCTGTAACATTTATATCCTTGATGACAGCTGAAACAACGTTCAAAGAACGGTTCGGAGTGAAAATTGCTATTTTGTTGCTAATTAGCAGGAAATATCTAGAAGAAAGTTCTACAGAAAGGAGCTAAGGGTCCTCAGAAATGTAGCTAGCTTTGTCACTAGGCGTTAGGAACAGCGACAAAGTGGCACTGCCTCTCTCTCTGCTGCTAAAGCTACGGATAGCAAATGCTACGGGCGATGCCTGAGCGTGAATGTGCATGAAGCAGCCTGCTCGACCCGAGCATCTCTCTTTTTCTGTGATTTTACAGAAAAACAGGCAATCACAGTAAAAATGCCAGGGCTCATTCTACAGGACCAGGGCGTTGCAGGAGAATGTATGAAGAAGACATTTATTATTTCTATACATGTTTTTGGCTGTCAAACTTCCTTAGTGTCCCTTTAAAGTTCTGTGATTAGTACGGATCGGTCACGTGGAGGGCGTAGGCGCTACCCGTTTAATCCAGTGCAGAAACACACAGCAGTGGTCATAACGGAGGAGGAGAAGAGCTTGAAAAACCACCTGCATCATTTAAGTCGCATGTATGGGAGCATTTTGGCTCCCCTGTAAAATACAATGATCCAAAATTTAACACGCCCCTTCAGTCTTCACACACACACACACACACACACACACACACACACACACACACCTCCGATCGTTGGAAAGGAGAGAGGGGTGGTGCGTGAAACATGCCTTGGACAATTACCACATAAAGCTGGTAAGACCTGTAAATATTGTTGGGGACAAATCTGTAAAAGAGGACGAATGCAAAATAAACAGCACATCAGAAAGGTGAGGAGATGACAAGTGAAAGCCGGAGGATACGCAGAGAGCTTGTCTATATAAGGCAAGCCATTTTAACAACTAATCAGATATCAGACCCCTCTGTAACTCCTGCTTTTATAGCAAGTTGCACATTAAGCAGAAGATTTTGCAGTTAGAGTTCTATAAAATAAAGAGAGAGCAACGCTTTTGGTTTTTTCTGTTCTTTTACTTTCTGCCGATCCGAAAAACGACCCGATCCATGACTGAAAACCGCAACACGATCCAAACCGTGAGATTTTTCATCAGTCGCACCACTAGAGGCAAGCATGGCTACAGCAAGCAACGTCGAGACCGTGGACGCTCCAGTTTGAAGTCAACAGTGTGGCAGCATTTTGGCTTCTCCATGTTTACAAACGAAAAGGGTGAAGGAAATACAGACAAGACAAAAATCATAAAAAAATCAGAATCATGAACTTAAAATCGGGGATGGAATCGTGGCTCGAGCGACTCGTTACGTCCCTACCACCAAGGTAACAATTCAATCATCTTCAAATCTCTTCACCTGATATTTTATTCACATTGGAACGTATTAAACACATCAGTGGTTTCATCCGAGATATTGATCCATTCGTGGCAAAACAAGTTCCTTTGAACATTTTGGAACAGAGCAACAGAACTAGAAATATAACCCTGCCGCTCTGAGATGTGTTGCTGCCACCGTTTTCATGTACTCTGTCAGTGCGCCCCCAGGGCAGCTGTGGCTACATCGTAACTCATCACCACCAGAGTGTGAATGTGTGTGTGAATGGATGAATGACACACTAGTGTAAAGTGCTTTGGACTCTTCTGACTCTGAAAGGCGCTAGGGGTTGCACGACTTATTTTTATTTAAGTCGGCAGTCAAGTAATGACTATAGAGTCGACTTCAACTAGTCGTTGATGACGTCATACACCCGAGGGGGGGGGGGGGGGTTGGTTGGCTAGAGTTTTTGACAATTAAAATTGCGCCCACATTTTCAAAGTTAAACACATTTCTTTTAACAACGGTAGTTTCTGCTTCAGCCCTCTCCCCCCTCCCCCTGCGCAGCGGCCGCAAACTCACTGATGCGCCTGCAGCCTCTCGGAGTTCCTGCTGCTCTAAACATTAAAATAATTATTTCATTTTCTGTTCCTCACTTCTGATTACCTTCAATGGTGTCTGTTTGTTGCAACCACCAGGTACAAAAACTAACTTGTTTTTATTTGACTATTTTTCTGTCCTGCCTGTTTATTATCTTCCTGCATCTCCTCTCAATCCTAAAGAGAAACTGCTACCTGGGTTCATATATATTCACCTTATGAGTTACCTTTGAACTGCAGTTCTAAAAGATCTACCGACCGCAAAAACAGCGGAGTGCGAGCTGCTCGCCGGCCGCAGTGCGCCACCGAAGGACAAAACAGGTGATGCACCCCGCTCCACAGCAGCCGGGTGCATCAGGGAAAAATAAAAGACAGAAAACATAAAAGGAAATGAGCCGACATGAACGATCGTGTTACATTTGTTTTTGAGGTGGTGACACCTGATTTGATAATGTTACTGTGGCCGTGCTCAGGACGCAGATGTCTGGAGCGCGTCAACGATCAGAGCTTTGCATGCGCAAGCTGGTTAAGGTTAGGATGGGGGTGAGGGGAAGGTTAAATTGCAAGAGGGAAAAGGTCACAATTTGGTTAAATGTCCGTTTTACGGCGGGTGTCGGTACCGACGCTCTGGCACAGCACGTCGCCTCCGCCTCGATCCAGACGCGCAGGGGCTCGTCACCTGCTGTCTTTTCCGAGGACTGCATCTTGTCATTATCACATGACAGCGACTAGTCGATGACAGGCGTAAAACGTCACTACAGAGCAGTGAGGTCGACTAGTCGACTAGTTCATACAACCCCTAAAAGGCGCTACACAAGTGTGGGTCATGATTGTCTTAGTTTACGTTATAGTGCGTTAGATTGTTTTAACCATCGGCGTGACCACGTTCCACTGTGATGAGATTGGAGTTTCATTGCATTCTTGCACCGGGTCCCATTTGGGTTATAACAGGGTATCCGCAGGTCCTTAAAAAGTTTTAAATTTGCTTTTCCAAATTTAAGGCCGTAAAAATTACAAATAATCCTTAAATACAGTTTCCAGAGGTCTTAAATTACCAAAGACCAAATAAACAAGATTCTTTTGTTTCTATAAAAAATTTGTGAATTTCTAGTTAGTCTTCAGCACATTTTGTGTACGATGTTGGCGTAAGCGGAACCGTACACATGCAGTTGGTTGTGAAAGGGGGCTATTTTTAGATGAGCACATTAGCTGGTTAAGCTAGTGGGAGCTTGCGCCATGAGGAAGTGCAAGTTTAATGGTAACTGGATGGCTAATCCCACGTTTGCGACGTGGTTAGCACCGGTTCCAGGCAATAGCTGGAAATTATAGCTTAAATTTAATTTTAAAAATAGCTTAAATTTGGTCAAAGTGGCCTTAAAAAAGGTCTTAAAAGTCTTAAATTTGGCTCCCTTAAACCTGCAGATACCCTGTATAAATGCTGGAGCTAACATGGCGGGTAACTCCTTTCTGTTTTGTTCTTTGGTGTTTTAGAGGAAAGCTGCTCCCGAGAATCTGGCAAGGAAGAAAAGAAGAATCTAGCAGCAGAGAGAGCAAAGACGCAGTTTACAAACACGGTTCATATCATTACAAAACGTGATGATTTATTAATTACTTATACCACAGGCAGCTCGGGGTTGTTATTGTTCCAGTTTTAAAAGGTTCCCCTGGATGAATTTAGCTAAAACAAGCTAAATGTGTTCATTCTGTTCTGAATTCATGAAATAAAGTTTGATTGTGAAGACTAGAAATCTAAATAATATTCTTCTATATCTACAATAAGTCATCCCAGCCTGAAACTCATTCACACCAAAGTGGCTGAAATCAGTCATAGTTCAGTAAATACTAACGTTTTAGGTCAGGCTTTCATTTGTTTTGAAATAGAAATGAATGTAGTCACTATTTACTTCATAGGCTCAGTTCGATTCAGACCAAGCCCCCACAATGCAGCTCTAAAATTGAGCCCAACCCGGAAGTACCAAAAATTGCAGTTCCACCCTCATCCACTAGGGGCTGGTGTCAGAAGCGAGCAAATCCTCATTGACTCCCATGTTAAAAATACCAATTTCACAGCAGAATTAAACATGTTTACAGCCTGGTACCAGAACATGTTTTTGGTTTAAATGATCTAGTTTACACTCATGACAACTCTGAGGTTTTCTCACTCTTCTGTTTAAGTGTATTAAAAGCCTAAAATTCTGTATAATTAATGAGCATCAGACCCACGTGACCACAGAGCTAGCTCCGTGGAAAGGCCTCATTAGAGCCTCGGTCTGGCCTGGAAACTGTTCCGGCATTTTGAGTCTCTGTGTGTGTGTTTTCTTTTTTGGATATTTTTTGTGCAATTGTTGGACAAAATGACTTGCTGTGGCATTAATTGCACTAATAGAGCGTCCAAGGAGTCTCCACTTCATTTTTTTTGGTAAGTAAAATTATATTTATGTATTTTAGGTCACTGCCGAGCTGAGCTTAGATTTTAACATGTACTGTTTAACCATGAAATTTAAATGTAATAGGGTAAAACCCAGTGCATTTAACATAATGCTGCACTTTAGAAAATGGGTTGAAATATAACATGTTGGTGGAGCTGGGTTCCCACTATCGGCTTGTGGAGCTCTCGGGAGACCGATGTTTTCCACCTGGTTCTCGCCTCCCCGCAGCTCGGCGCATCTCTGATCGCGGCTTCTGTCTGCTGCGCGGGCTGCCGGCTTGTGGAGGTCTCGGAGACCTCTGTGTTCCACCCGGTTCTCCCCAGCGGTCAACCCGGCATATCTCTGACTCAGATGCTCTGGTGTTGTGCACAGTTAACTCCGGTTGTAGCTAGGTTGCTACCTCTGTTAGCTTAGCTCCCACCTCCACATTAGCTTCGGGTTAGCTTGTAGCTAGTTCGACCGGGTGTCGTCAGTTGATCCCAGCCTTACAGCCCCACCCTCAGCTCCACCGCTCTTCCCTTTTGTGGAATTGTCTGGGCTTGACGGAACCTGTGACACGGTCAAAATGGCGGTGGTGGCCACCTCCCATTTAGCCTCAAAAACGTGATATTGGAGCCTATGGAAAGGAGATGTCCAGTATATTTAGGTCGATGATTCAGACATCTGCATTAAAACCAGACAAGAAGACGCTAGGAGAGATGTGGTAGGTGAGGGAGCAATAAAGTTTGAGTGTGGGTGAAATAATAACAGAGCGTAGTGTCCAACAAAGGATTTTATTAAACAAAACAAAAAGGCAGATATTCACAAAAGGAAAAAAAAAAAAAAAGAGTAACAAAAAGCGCCAAGCCAAAAAGGGCTGGGAAAAGGGGTTTAATCGAAACACAATAACTACTAACTCCACGCTAATGGAGGGACGCCCTGTTAAGCAGGGACGCGGGGAACAGTCCACAATCAAAGTCAGTTGCTGTTCCTAGGTCGGGTTACTAGAGTGTCAAAATCTGATACTAAGTCCAAATCGCAAAGTCCACAATCAAAGTCGAATAGCCATTCCTAGGTCGGGATTACTAGAGAGTCGAATTGAATACCAAATACTGAAGTGAATACCTAAAGCCGAGACTAACCAGAAGAGAGCAGCAAAATCTCTTCCGAGCCTTCACTACCCTGGACCTTCTCAAAGAACTGGGCAGGAGAGCAGCCTTTAACAGCTGCCCATGATTGCCCAATTGCACACAGCTGAAACAGGCAAGGCAGAAGCCACCGAGGCCTTCTTGTGGCCGAAAAGGTGCAGAGCACGTAACGTGTGTGTTCTCTTTAACGTGCTTAACTGTCTGTTTGATTTTCCCTGAGTAAGACACTCCCCTTCAGTCTTTGGCTGGGTGTCACTGCTTCCTGTCCTCATGGCCTAGAAGAGGCTGTCCACGTCTCCCATCTCCACAAACACAGTCTTCAGCTGGGAGTAGTACTCCACTGTCACCTGGCCATTCTCCCGTCCTATCCCTGGAAACGGGAGCAGACAAGAATGACAAACAGTTTCAGTGATGCATTTAGATCCAGTTCATCAACCGCCTTCTCAGACTCTATCAGATGTTAATAGTTTCAGACTAGTGAATCCTACCGGACATCTTGAAGCCTCCAAACGGCACCTCCACAGGCGTGATGTTGTAGTTGTTGATGAAACAGGAACCAGCTTTGAGCTGCTCAACCACACGATGGGCTCGAGCCACATCTCTGCACACAAAATGGTAAATGCAGATGTTCTGTGTGTGTGTGTGTGTGTGTGTGTGTGGGGGGGGGGGGGTTACTTGAATGCCACATGGAAATTAATACTTAAAGTTGTACTACAAAGTTTCTCTGTTTTACAGACCAGATGTGATTTATGACACAGATCATATAAACATTTAGGCTGGATTTAAAAAGCCCAGGGAACTCATTTATCAAGCTTGCTTACGCACAAAACGGGGTCAGAAAACTGCGTAAGCAACTTTCTACGCAAACTTTGAGATTTATGAAAGAAAACTTAGCAGAAAAATGTTGGACATGAGAGCACCTGCAGTGCTGCTGCTGAGAAGGATACAAGTATGAAATCCTGCAGCATTATCACTTGTACTGCTTCGTTTTCACACAGAACAAGACCACGCACACACGCGTGCGCGCGCACACACACACACACACAGCCTGAAGCGCAGAATACGGAATGCAGAATATCAGCAGGGGGACACATTGAGACAGAATGTCATGCGTCTGTGACAGTGTGTATGTCGTGTCACTGTGACCCAATTGATCATGCGCCCTGGCTACTTGGCCAAGGGAGATCTCCATTTGGCTGACTGGTTAGCATGCGTGACTTTCACCTGGGAGTCTGGGGATCAAATCCTGATCGGGTCGTTTTTTTTTTATATCCGCCACAGATCTCTCTGAAGAACTCACAGCATTGACGGCTTCAGCAACGCTGCGCCACTCCGTGGATTTTCTCTTATTTGTTTTGCAAAAGCACTTCCTTTCATTTCTCCACCTCACCCACAGGTAACTCAATTTCTGCTTCTGTGAAATTGCGCTTCCTTGATCTGCCTTGATCTACGGTCGCCATCGTCATTGGCGGAGCGCTGCAACAGCCGGCTTATGTACATGCATGAGGTCCACAAGGCACTTTGCATTGACTATTTATGGCAGTAAGTGGGTGTGGTGAGGGCGGGATGTGACTAAAATGCAGCTGAGAAGCATTCTCGTTAGTCTCCGATTTATGAAGCGGAGACTGCGTGCAGCTGTGCGTACTCCATGTTTAATAGATCACTAACCTACTTGGTGTAAGTACTTTTTTTTGCTGAGCTTAAGTACGGTTTTAGTAAGGATTCTACGCTATGTTTGATAAATGAGACCCCAGGAGGTTCTGACCCAACCTAAACAGCAGCAGCTTTTATATCTCACCGAGTCCTTTTATTGTTCCAAATGTGGAAACTGTTAATCCCAGCAGGATCTTGATTTCCTTTATTTTCCACTTACATGTGAAAAGTGACTTTTGTCTAGAAACACAAGACTTAAGCTGAAAGTCTGAGTGAACAAAGAACAACTTTGTACTGTGAGACCTCTTCAAATTGTCCAGAACGCAGCGGCGTGTCTGGTCTTCAGTCAATCTAAAAGAGCACACGTCACTAGGGATGGGTACCTTTGACATTTGAATCGATTTGGTACTAATTCCCGGTACCTAGGAATCGATACCGGTACTTAACGGTACCAATTTTCGATACTTTTGAGTGTTTAATATTTTAATTCTCTTTTATAATTAAATATTTTTTTCTCAATTTATAACCATATTTGATAAATATCACGATAAATAACATTCAACTGTTTGTATTTTAACATCGTCCTTGTAGTTTTATAAGCTGATAATTAAACTGAAGCAAACATATTTACTGTGAACTAAATTTACTGTGTATCTTCATTCCTTTTGCCGTCCTTTTTCATTTGATTTTTCCTACTGGGAAGTTAGAATTTCCGAGGAGAAAGCGAACGCACCATTAGCTGATAACAATGGTGGCAATGGAAGCTAACATATCAAGCTAACGTTATCTTAAACAGTTTATTTAGCTGCTGGAGCAGATTAAAACGATGATGCCTCACACTTAGATCGTTGTCGCTGGTTTCATCTTCACCCAATCACCCGTCGCATTTAGTAAAGTGAAGCCAAACTTTAGAGCGCGTTCATGTTCTTCTAGTCGGAAATTCAGAGTTCCGAGGAGAAAGCGAACGCACCATTAGCGAAACGGAAGCTAACATATCAAGCTAACGTTATCTTAAACATTTTATTTACCTACCGGAGCAGATTAAGATGAGGATGTCTCACTTAGATCGTTGTCGCTGGTTTCATCATCACCCAGTTACCCATCACATTTAGTGAAGTGGACCCAAGCTTTAGCGTGCGTTCTTTCTACCATGCTGCTCTGTTTACAACTGGCTCGCAGCGACCGACATAACGCTCTTGCGCATGCGCAGCTGTCTAGGCAAGTTCTCGTTATGAAGGACGGGTACCGAAACGAGGCACCGTTTCAAATGACGTGAATCGGTGCTCAGTCGGTACTATGGAATTCGGTCGGTACCTTAAAGAGTACCGAATTCGGTACCCATCGCTATCCAGAATGACAATGAATCATGCATGCGGGAAGCCCCCGTGTGCTGATTCTATTTTGCCAATCGGAGACTCCCTCTAATGGTAGGTGTGATTTTAAGCCAGCCAGTCAGTCAGCATTGGGTGTTTCGGACCAGTTCAGCTCCAGGAAGACCTCCTTAAGAAGAGGGCTGAAAAGACATCCGGTTGCGCTCGGTAAGATCCAAGGCTACCCAAACGAGAACACTTCCAACCCGGTCCAGGCGGAGTGGAGCTGATGCTAGTGTGTAAGGGCCAGTCGTTCGGTGCAGACTCGGCAACTTCACAAACTCACAGATAGCAAACCATAACTATGTCCTGCTTTCATCTTTTCAAAAGGAGAGAAACGGACCCCCCCCCACCCCCCCCCCCCCCAGTGTCCTTTTATCACTTTAGCAGGGTGTGTACATTCAGGCTGTGCAGAAAGCTGAGCTTCAAAATAAAACCTCTGTAAACTGCTGTCAGGTTAATTGATTTGATACTTTTGTGTACATTCATTCTGTGCTTTCATTCGTAATCCATTTCTTGTTCTTTTCTTACACAGTTTAGTAAAACGATAAAAGGAAGCGACGCCACCAACGTCGACATCAACATCAGGCAATCTCCGATGATGGCTAGAGATACTAGCTGAAACATGTCCGGTAAAAAACTATTTCTTTACTAAACTGTGTGAGAAAAGAGCAAGAAATGGTTGATTTGTTTCTTGAGAGTCAGGCTGGCTAGAAGTCAGTGACCCACCTGGTAAAGACACCTGCAGCCAACCCCATCGTGGTGTCGTTGGCTCTCTGTAGCACCTCCTCTTCTGTTTCAAATGACAACACAGACATGACTGGACCAAAGATCTCCTCCTTCACACAGGTCATCTCATCTGTGCAGTCGCCTGGAGGAGGGACATAAGACACTCTTTACAAAATAAAATGGGTATAAAAACCAAAACAAGCTTTACAAGAACTTCTTGGTGGTTTTACCCAGGACGCATGGAGTCATGTAGTATCCTCCTCTGAGAGTGGGATCTGCAGGAACAAACCGTTCCCCTCCACACAGCACCGTGGCTCCCTGTTAACAGAACTGATAGCTAACACTAAAACACAAACCCGCTCGGATTAACTGTTGGCTTGCTCATACCTCCTCTTTTGCTTTCTCGACAAAGTACAAGACTTTTTCTAGATGTGGCCGGCTGACCAGAGCCCCCATCCTGGTGCTCTCTAGAAGAGGGTCTCCTATCGCGATGGCCTGTGTCCTCCTCACCACCTCCTCCACAAACTCCGAGAGGATTTCCCTCTGCACAAACACCCTGGTACCGTTGCTGCAGACCTGTGTGTCAGACGTGCTCAACTCAAAATCAACAATAAACAAGCTTGAGTGTTTCAGGGACACATTTTGTTCCAATGAGGAATTAAAATTGCAAACAGCCAGGCTGGCGTTCCTGCTGCTGGGATATTTTGCCACCAGACACTAACAGGCGTGTGACGTGTAGGAGTACGTGTGGTGTGTGCTGGCCGTGAATCTTAAATGATGACCCACACTTGTATAGCGCCTTTCAGAGTCAGAGGACTCCAAAGCACTTTACTCTACAGTAGGGATGAGCAAGTACACCACTATCTGTAACTGTACTTGGAGTGGGCGTGGCCTAACCCGGAAGTGGGTGTAGTTTAACCGGAAGTGGGTGTGGTTTACATCAATACGTTATTTTAAGTCTGATCAGAAGTTGCTATGTGTATTGTTTATTTGAAAACTATTTACAGAGCAGCCTCAGAGTTGAGATTAAATGTTTTTGACCACAATAGTAAAGGAACTATTACAGAACAAGTTTTTCAATAAAATCAGAACATTAATATTTAAGTGCATGAATTAAGAGAGAGAGAGAAGAAAAGATCTTTTCTATAGCGCCTCTCAAGATAAAAATCACGGGGCGCTTCACAAAAACAAAACATGTAAAATAGAAAAAAGAATTTAGAAAATGATTAAAATATATTTAAAATGAGCAAAAAATAGACAATTGTGATTAAAAAATGTAAAGAAAGAGAGAGAGAGTGAATAGGAAAGAGGGAGTGGATCCTGAGGAAGAGGAGAGAGAGAGAGGAAAAAAAAACGAGCCGTTTTCAGCTCTGTCTTGTCAAATGCACCACGTACGTTACGAAAAAGTAACTTTAAATAACTTTAAAGTAACTTTAAAAAGAAGCAAACTGAAGAAAACATAGGGAGTACTGAAGAAACGTGAACGTTATTTATCTTTCTTTGAGCAATAAAGAGAATTTGAAATTGACAGCAGAACTCTACCTGCCCCTGAGACAGGAAGTTGGCCATGAGAGCTCCCCTCACAGCGTTCTCCAGGTCACTGTCTTGAAAGATGATTAGAGGAGATTTCCCCCCGAGCTCCAGAGTCACTGGTTTCACGCCCTTTGATGCCATCTCCATGATCTAAAGTTTAACATTAGAAGTTCATCAATCTTTTTATAACAGCTTATTTTTAAACCCTGTGGGATTTTGAGTAGCTCATACCTTCTGTCCTGTGGGTATGCTCCCTGTGAAAGACACTTTAGCCACATCGGGGTGGTGACACAGGAAGCTACCGGTCTCCTGACCACCCTGGACCACGTTGAAAAGTCCCTCTGGAGCTCCGGCCTGCATATAGATCTCTGCCAGTAGGACTGCTGTCACAGGCGTCACAGGTGAAGGCTTGAACACCATAGAGTTACCTGTTGTAGGAAAACATAACGCTTAAACTCTTAAAATTAAAGATTAACGATGGTCCCAAATAAATCCACGTGTTCTGTTTTACTGCCATCTACTGGTAAATCACCTTTACCCTTTTCCTAAGGCGTGATGACCACAGCATAATAATGCAACAATTAATTGGCATATAGAAAACTAGAATAATCTTCCAAAACATTTTAGTGCATCCAATACAAAGTACACATGGAGCCAAACCAGCTGTTTCACTGTAGTGACTTACAGTGGGGCAAAAAAGTATTTAGTCAGCCACCGATTGTGCAAGTTCTCCCACTTAAAATGATGACAGAGGTCAGTAATTGACATCATAGGTACACTTCAAATGTGAGAGACAGAATGTGAAAAAAAAATCCATGAATTCACGACAGGATTTTTAAAGAATTTATTTGTAAATCAGGGTGGAAAATAAGTATTTGGTCAATAACAAAAATTCAACTCAATACTTTGTAACATAACCTTTGTTGGCAATAACAGAGGTCAAACGATTACTATAGGTCTTTACCGGGTTTGCACACACAGTAGCTGGTATTTTGGCCCATTCCTCCATGCAGATCTTCTCGAGAGCAGTGATGTTTTGGGGCTGTTGCCGAGCAACACAGACTTTCAACTCCCTCAACAGATTTTCTATGGGGTTGAGGTCTGGAGACTGGCTAGGCCACTCCAGGACTTTCAAATGCTTCTTACGGAGCCACTCCTTTGTTGCCCGGGCGGTGTGTTTGGGATCATTGTCGTGTTGGAAGACCCAGCCACGTTTCATCTTCAAAGCTCTCACTGATGGAAGGAGGTTTTGGCTCAGAATCTCATGATACATGGCCCCATTCATTCTGTCCTTAACACGGATCAGTCGTCCTGTCCCCTTAGCAGAAAAACAGCCCCGAAGCATGATGTTCCCACCCCCATGCTTCACAGTAGGTATGGTGTTCTTGGGATGCAACTCAGTATTCTTCTTCCTCCAAACACGACGAGTTGAGTTTATACCAAAAAGTTCTACTTTGGTTTCATCTGACCACATGACATTCTCCCAATCCTCTGCTGTATCATCCATGTGCTCTCTGGCAAACTTCAGACGGGCCTGGACATGCACTGGCTTCAGCAGCGGAACACGTCTGGCACTGCAGGATTTGATTCCCTGCCGTTGTAGTGTGTTACTGATGGTGACCTTTGTTACTGTGGTCCCAGCTCTCTGCAGGTCATTCACCAGGTCCCCCCCCCCCCCCCCTGTGTGGTTCTGGGATTCTTGCTCACCGTTTTCATGATCATTTTGACCCCACGGGATGAGATCTTGCGTGGAGCCCCAGATCGAGGGAGATTATCAGTGGTCTTGTATGTCTTCCATTTTCTGATAATTGCTCCCACAGTTGATGTTTTCACACCAAGCTGCTTGCCTATTGTAGATTCACTCTTCCCAGTCTGGTGCAGGTCTACAATTCTTTTCCTGGTGTCCTTCGAAAGCTCTTTGGTCTTGGCCATAGTGGAGTTTGGAGTCTGACTGTTTGAGGCTGTGGACAGGTGTCTTTTATACAGATAATGAGTTCAAACAGGTGCCATTAATACAGGTAACGAGTGGAGGACAGAAAAGCTTCTTAAAGAAGACGTTACAGGTCTGTGAGAGCCAGAGATTTTCCTTGTTTGAAATGACCAAATACTTGTTTTCCACCCTGATTTACAAATAAATTCTTTAAAAATCCTGCCATGTGAATTCATGGATTTTTTTTCACATTCTGTCTCTCACAGTTGAAGTGTACCTATGATGAAAATTACTGACCTCTGTCATCATTTTAAGTGGGAGAACTTGCACAATCGGTGGCTGACTAAATACTTTTTTGCCTCACTGTAAGTGTTCAATAAAAATCTTTGTCACCCATGATCCCTTCATTTACTGAGCATAAATGAGTACACCCACTACACGTGTCAGAAATCCGTTAGTTTCCTTTCAGAATCAACACTTTCTATGAGACACCAGAGTACTAAATACTCCCACAGATGTGGGCCATTGATTGCAAACACGATTTGTTCATTTGCACAAACAGAAACGTGATTTACCCTACAAATTCATTCAAGCCCATGTTGCAAAAATGAGTACACCCCAATTATAGTCTCAGGAGAAAAGCCACACTTAATACTACAATATTCTAATTAGCAGGCATTCAACCACAGGTGAGTCTAATGATTCATTAAGAGGTGTCCAGCAGACAGGTGACTATAAAAGAGCATTACTTAACAAAGAAAAGCCCTTCCCGTTTCATGCTGTCAGCAACGGCTCCTCGTGGAAAAGAAATGTCACAAAATCTGAGAAAGGAAATCATTTCTTTACACGAAAAGGCGAGGACTACAAGAAGATCAGCAAAGCTTTACTTATCAGTCAGAATACTGTAGCAAAAGTGATCCAAACATTTAAGAAAGATGGAAGTGCAACCATCATCCAGAGACGTCCAGGCCGTCCATGGAAGTTAAAATCTGGACAGGAGCGTCTTCTGATGAGAGGCGTTGAAGAAAATCACCGTGCAAGTTCACTGCAGTTAGCTAAAGCAGTAGAGAGCCAAACTGGAGTGACTGTTTCCTGTGACACCGTATGGCGCACACTGCAGAGGAATGGCATGCATGGGTATCGTCCACGAAGGAAGCTTATGCACAAAAAAGCAAACCTAGGATTTTCTTGGGCCCATGCTGAAAGAGATGAAGACTACCGGGACTCTAGACTCTGGGGTGATGAGACAAAGATCACGGTTTCTGTACGGCGTCATAAAGGTGAGGATTTCAAAGACAAATGCATGGTGCCTACAGTGAAGCATGGTGGCGGCGGTGTCCTTATGTGGGCTGCATGAGTGCTGCTGGTGTTGAGGAGCCGCATTTCACTGATGGTATCATGAACTCAACGATGTGCTGCTCTATACTGAAGGAGAAGATGCTGCCATCACTCCGTGCGCGCGGTCGTCGTGCACTTTTCCAACACGACAACAATCCCAAACACACATCTAAAGCTGCTGTTGCATTTCTGAAGAAGAACAGGGTGAAGGTGACTGAATGTCCAAGTATGTCTCCTGATCTGAACCCAAACCAGCACCTGTGGGTAATTCTGAAGCAGCAGGTTGAGCATCCTGACTCTAAAAGAGGTTCATGTTGACCTGAAAAAGATCGATGTTGCAACATGTCGCCAACTTGTTCATTCCATGCTTAGAAGACTTGGTGCTGTCCTTGAAAATCACGGTGGTCGGATAAAATACTAGATTTTGTTGTGGGGTGTATTCATTTTTGTTTCAACCAGATTTAGTAAAACTGAAGATTTTGTGATCCAAGTTATTTTATTAAGCTTAATTTCATGTTCTGGAGTTAAACAAGTGTTCAATAAAACCCAGCCTTGTGAAAAATGTTCTCTTGTTCATTGAGCTACTGACTACATTCTTGCTTTTTAAAGGGGGTGTACTCATTTATGCTGAGCACTGTAATAAACCTGTTATTGGTCATTTTGGACACGCTGTCATCCTCCCTACCACAGGCCAGGGCTGGAGCAGACTTCCACGCTGCGATCTGAAAGGGATAATTCCAAGCTCCGATGCCTGCACACACTCCCAGGGGCTCCCTGCGGGTGTAGGCGAAGGACCCACCTGGTAACTGAACATGCTGACCTGAGCAGAGCAGAAATGCTTTATTTCAATGGATTTCGTAAAAACATGACATTTCTCTACAGCAGCAGCTCCTGAACCTTTCAGCTTCTGACCCACATTAGGCCCGGATCACACTGCGGTTTGCGGCCATCGTACCGGATTGTTCATGTCACAATGTACGGCGCATGATTTAACTCAGACTGCACGACGTCTCGCTCCCACAGGAAGCGTCGCTCGCGAGCACACCTCCAGAAAGCACATGCCACTGAGCAGGCAACTAATCAAAACAAAGCTGAAAAGATAAAATAAAGCACCACCGTTAGCATTTATTTTTAGCGTCAGCTCACGGCCGAGCTCATCTTCCTCAAAGAGGAAGGATCATTTTTAAAACCCTCGCTTTAGCGTCAGACTCCAGCTGCGGGACTCCTTTTCTCTTCTTTCAGCTGAACAGCTGATCTGTCTGCTGGCTCCTTCTCCTTTCCACGTAAAAACAAACTAAACTAGAGGAGTAACAATCTGTCACAGATCGCTCTAATATCTGTTTCACTATTTACTCCGCAGCTCTGTGACCGCTCATCCCACTCTCTGTCACCGAGTGCAGCTTCCTCTGACTTCCTGCAGCAAAACGCTGTACTGAACCATCCTTATTGGTTATATGTGAACGTTCCACCAGCAGAAAAGAGATCTCGTGTTTTTGTGTTTTATTTTTTATGTCCGTGAGTAGGGCTGTTGCAATAGTCGCAAGAACAATATATCGCGATATTAAGAAACCCACCGCGCTGCATGACGTGCCACCGCAATTACCGCACTTGATTAAATCTCGCGACAGCGCATGCTGAGAGGTAAAGTCCGCGCTGATCGAGGAGATAGTAGGGCACTTTTTTTTATTTCTGTTAGATGTTGCAGCCAAATTTGCATTTCAAAGTTAAACCTCCTGAATGTTGTTTTTAAGTTCAGTCAGAGAATGCCGTTACTGCCCTTTGATCTGCATTCACTAAAGTGTTAAAAATGGCCGTGTGTTTTTTTCTAACATTTTTTAAATGTGTAAGCACAATGTTTCAAAGGAAATATTACCATGAGTTTAGTAATTAACAAACAAATTTGCTAAGTACATAAATAAAAACGAGGTGCAATAATATCGCATATCGCAATATTGAGCTGCCCTGACTCACCGCAGGGGGAATTCCTCAATCGCGACAGCCCTATCCGTGAGCTCATCTCCTCTCAGCTCTCACAGAATCAAGGTTTTCACAATTTATCTGATGGTCTAAAAATGTAGTTTAATTATTTTAGTACAACTCCGGTTTAACTTGGGCTGTTAACTAAAATAAAAAAAATTGTGTGAAGTTTTTAATCCGCATTTAAGCATAATTTAAACTGAAGCTCAGAGGGGGGAGTCCTGATGCTGCGGCGTCTCAAAGGTGTGTTTTCATTGGTCGGTTGCAGACAGGAATCGTAGGTTTTCAAGCATGCTTGTAAATTGTCGGAGGCTGATTTGGGTCAGACTGGACGAGCACAGATTTACAAATGGCCCTCACGTTTAAGAACATGCTCCCGATGAGGGATTTGACTAAAACGGCCGCGCATCGCACAGTGTGATCCGGGATTAGACGACAATTACTGGTTAAACTATACCAGCATGACTAACTAACAACATCAACTAACTACTAACATAGCTAAAATGAAGACGTATACAGCTTTAACTTGTATTCTAGAAATAATCAAAAGGAACCACTGGTCTACAGCATCATGGCAGAACATGTTGACTATATGAAATGAATAATGTTTAAAGTAGGGCCGGGACTTTAACGCGTTAATTACGATTAATTAATTAGAAAAAAATTAACGCATTTAATCGCAGCTTGCATTTTGAGCACGGCGGAACCTTTGTCATTGCACGATTTCCTTGTAGACTGAATATCACTGACGCACACAACAATGCACAGTGCTAGTGGCTACTAAAACGGAATAAACACAGAAAGAAGTTGCCTTGCTTGGACTGATGCAGGATTTAGGAAACACGTCCGCCTCTTTTCTTAACTTGGAAAAATAAATTTCCAGACAACAACGGAGTCTGTGTCGCGGACATTTTTCAGAGATCGTCTCTGCTGCGGCTGCCCGGTGGCACCGGAAACTTTACAAAAGTTGCGGTAAGCTATATTTTTAACATTTACGTAACATCTGTGCAGCGCTGAAAGCACCAGACAATAATTCTGTGCCCCAACAGTAGTTTATGAAAGTAGTCAGACACACGAGAGGCACCTGGCTGCCGCTGGGAGAACGCTCCGTGTCCTCACTACTCTAAACAATCACAAACAACGTGTCTTAAAGTTGAAAACAGAAGTTTAAGTTAAAACAGAAACACTCTGAAACTTTTCTGATGATTTTCTAAACAATTCTGTCGGGGAATTCTATGTTTCTGAGACGAGTCTCTGTCTAAACATCACATACATTACTATCATTAAGCAGCGAGGTGTGCTGAAGCTGTCATCAGCTAAGGGGCGGATGCTTAAGTGCATCAGGGGCAGCGAGGAACGAGGAAGTTGTGTTCAGGCTGGAGATCACACCAGATTCGCTGCAGCAGGCGTGAATCTGCGGGTCTGCAGCATCCCCTCCTCAACGTGACATCAGAACTTCCCATGTAAGGAAGGTCCGCTCACCTGTTCGTCGGATCATTATTTCCTCGCCATGATCTTTTATCTTCCCATCCACCTCCAGTCATCCAACTGGAACCAGTTAGTGTTCCTGATCATTCTCAGAATATGCCATGCCTGCTCTGGTGTTAAAAGTTAGCTCATTTAAGTCCTAGATCATATTTGTGCCTGTTCTACTGTCATTTTGAAGGATTATTATTTATATGTGTGTTTTACTACATTATGAGTAGAAATGCTAATAAAAACTCCCAATTATACAAACAAGTGAAACTGGAAAAATTAGAATCTGGTGCAAAGTCAAATTTATTTCAGTCATTCAACTAGACAGAGAGACTATTTAAAGGCTCAGGAACACTTTGCAGGTGTTTTCTATTTGTAATTATAAATTTTAGTTGATTTGGGTTTTGTTTCATATCACACAGTGACATTTGAATAATTAAAATGCATTTTTTATTATAAGCTTTAGTTTACTCTCTTGGTCAGCTTGCTTCCCACACCAAACCCTCTGTCAGGAATCTCGGCGTGACCTTTGACCCAGCTCTCACCCTGGATTCTCATGTCAGTTCTCTTGTTCGCTCTTCCTTCTTCCATCTCAGGAACGTTGCTAAGCTGAGTCCCATTCTGTCCCGCTCTGAACTTGAGACAGTTCTCCACACCTTCATCTCCTCACGCTTAGACTACTGTAACACTCTTTTCACGTGTCTGAGCAGAACCTCCCTGAACCGTCTACAGGTGGTTCAGAACGCCTGTGCTCGGCTTCTGACCAAGTCCTCCAAACACACCCACATCACCCCGATTCTCCTCCAGCTTCACTGGCTGCCAGTCAACTTCAGGGTTCATGTAAAGATCCTGGTTCTGGTCTATAGGGCCTTACATGGACAAGCACCATCTTACATTGGTGATCTTCTTAGTCCCTACACCCCCAGCAGGTCCCTGAGGTCCAGTGACCAAAGCCTACTGGTTGTGCAGCACCAGGCTAAAGGTCAAAGGTGACAGATCATTTGCTGCTGTGGCCCCCAGACTCTGGACCTCTCTCCCCCTGAGCCTGAGATCAGTGGACTCAGTGGTCTCCTTTAAAAAGCAGCTGAAGACTCACTTGTCACTGACTACAAGAAGGTCAGCACAGTCAGTGTTCAGCCCACTGCATCTCTCGCAGACGAGCTGAACAACTTCTATGCTCGTTTTGATGCAGACAACAGAGAGGAGATCCTCTACCCTCAAGAGGACAGTGAGGCTGCAACTCTAACTCTGGAAACAGAAGCTGTGAGATGGGCCTTTAAAAAGGTCAATCCTCACAAAGCTCCAGGACCAGACGGCATCCCAGGCCGGCTACTCAGAGTGTGTGCAGACGAGCTGGCAGAGGTGTTTACCAACATCTTCAACCTCTCCCTGAGGCAGTCAGTGGTCCCGACGTCCCTCAAAGCATCCACCATGATTCCCGTTCCCAAAAAATCAGTGGTCTCCTGTCTGAATGACTACCGTCCTGTTGCACTGAAATCCGTCATCATGAAGTGCCTGGAGCGGCTGGTCAAATGTCACATCTGCTCCTCCCTCCCTGACACACTGGATCCTCTTCAGTTTGCCTATCGGACAAACAGAGCCACAGAGGATGCCATCGCCCTGGCAACACACACCGCCCTCACTCACCTGGAGAAAGGGAATACATATGCAAGAATGCTCTTCATCGACTACAGCTCGGCATTTAACACCATCATCCCCTCAAGACTTGCCACGAAGCTCGTCGACCTTGGGCTGGGAACACCGATCTGCAGTTGGATTCTAAACTTCCTCACAGACAGGCCCCAGGTGGTGAGAGTTGGTAAGCACACTTCCTCATCACTCATCCTAAACACAGGTACGCCCCAGGGTTGTGTGCTTAGCCCCCTCCTATATTCCCTGTTCACACACGACTGTGTTGCTAAACATGAGACCAACATCACCATCAAGTTTGCGGATGACACAACCATCATAGGCCTCATCACAGGGGATGATGAGACGGCCTATAGAGAGGAGGTGATGGCACTGTACGAGTGGTGCCTGGAAAATAACCTGACTCTCAACATCAGCAAAACCAGAGAAATGATAGTGGACTACCGGAAACGACCAGTCAGGGAACACCAACCCATCCGCATCAACGGGGTCGAGGTCGAAAGGGTCAGCAGCTTCAAGTTCCTTGGAGTCAACATCACTGAGGACTTCTCCTGGACCCTTCACACAGACACTACTATCAGGAAAGCTCGCCAGCGGCTTTACTTCCTGAGGAGGCTGAGGAAGTTTGGCGTGAGCGCCTGCTTCATCTCAAATTTCTACAGGTGTGCAATTGAGAGCTTGCTGACGAGCTGCATCACAGTGTGGTACGGAAGCTGCTCTGCCAGCAGCCGTAAATCACTACAGAGGGTGGTGAAAGCAGCAGAGCACATCACTGGCATGAGGCTTCCTGCCATTCAGGACATTTATCTCCAACGATGCCTCCGGAAAGCACACAGCATCATCAAGGACCACAGCCACCCGGCACATCAGCTGTTCTCCTTGTTACCATCTGGCAGACGTTACAGGAGTCTGTCTGCTCGGACTACAAGACTTAAAAACAGTTTCTATCATCAAGCCATACGACACCTCAACCACAACACCTAAACACACACAACACAGGACTCAGAAGCTACCCTGCAGCTTCACAAGTACTATATTTAATCCGTACTGGTCACTTCACTTTATTGTTATTGTAATTTATATCCAAAGTGCAACACTGTAATCTATATCCTGCATAATTTATATCCTGCAATACTGTAATTTATATCTAAAGTGCAATACTGTAATTTTCTGCAGCTCATTCCTGTGCAATATCCCATCTGCCCTCCCGTCATATTTCTTTTCAGGATTTTCTTTATTGACACATATATATTTAGTCATCTTTTCCCTTTTACCATGTCTCTCTAATATTTTGCTCCTTACTATATATTTTTTGCTTTATTTTATTATATTTTTATTATATTTTATTATATTTTCTCCTGTATCATGTTGCTGAGAGACCGCTGCTCGTCATACACGTTTCATTGCAATGTTGACCCTGTGCTAACTTGCATATGACAAATAAACTAAACTGAACTGAAAACTGAACTGTTCAAGCTGGCTTTTGTATGACCTTCTTCACCTCTCTCTCTTTATTCTGCTCTCCCCACCTATTCCACCTTCCTCAGGATCCACTGATTTCCCTCTTTCCTGTTCTCTCTCTCTTTCTTAACATTTTTTTGACACAATTGTCTATTTTTGCTCATTTTAAATATATTTTTAAACATTTTCTAAATGCTTTTTTATATTTTTACATGTTTTTGTTTTTGTAAAGCGCCTCGTGATTTTTATCTTGAGAGGCGCTATAGAAATGACACTTTCTTCTTCTTCTACTGACCTGCCAGAGTGCTGGCCAGTCCTGCGTAGTATTCTATACACAGTCGAGCTGAGTCTACATCCAGACGGGCCTCTGTGATGGACTTCCCATTGTTCACCACCTCTGTTTCAGCGATCTCCTCTCTTCTGCTCTGTGTACGTAGAACCATCAACACTCGCTTTAAACTGTTGTGTGGGAGCAAAGCTGAAGGAACAAACCTTCACACACCTCAATGATGTGAGCTGCTTCTATCATGACCCTTGCTCTCTCCATGCCAGACAGCTTGCTCCAGGGTTCAAAGGCCAACTTGGCGGCTTTCACAGCCTGGTCGACCTCCGCAGCACCACACGGGCCCAGGTGGCACAAGACACGCCCTGCAGAATCAAACAGGCAATTCCACTCACAAGGTAAACAAGCCAAACACACAAACAATACATGGCCAGCTGGATCTGGGTTTTTTTCCTGCAGTCACTAATGACTGAATGGGAGTGATTCTTTCATCCAGGTGAAAATCAAGTCCAGACTCGAAGGCTGTTAACCAGAAAACACCAGATTTCATCTTTTGTTCAATGTTTTCATTTAGAAAGACAGAGAGGATATCAACAAGTCAAATTATCACATGTTCTATTGATGCAGGTTTAGAGCCCAGAAATGCAAAAAGCACCACACATAATCAGGAAATCAATGTTAGGTTCAAATGTACAAAACCCACATGTATAAAGTTTAATCTAAATATAAATAATCAAATATAAAGCTGCATTTAAATGTTGTAATCTTAATATAAATGTGATAGTTTTAAAAAAAAACATGTAGCTAATCTGCAAATTCAGCCTTCTGGCATAAAAAAAATCTGGGGAGATGAAATTCCTTATCTAAACTCTTTGAGTCCCTTTTATTGAGATTTCAAGATTATTTTTGAATGATTCCTACCTCAAGTGGAGGAGTTTAAGTATCTCGGGGTCTTGTTCACGAGTGAGGGTAGGAGGGATCGGGAGATCGACAGGCGGATTGGTTCGGCGTCTGCAGTGATGCGGACGCTGAGCCGATCTGTCGTGGTGAAGAGGGAGCTGAGCCAGAAAGCCAGGCTCTCGATTTACCGGTCGATCTACGTCCCAATCCTCACCTATGGTCATGAGCTTTGGGTAATGACCGAAAGAACGAGATCGCGGATACAAGCGGCCCAAATGAGTTTCCTCCGTAGGGTGGCCGGGCTCAGCCTTAGAGATAGGGTGAGGAGCTCGGACATTCGGGAGGGACTCGGAGTAGAACCGCTGCTCCTCCGGATCAAAAGGAGCCAGTTGAGGTGGTTTGGGCATCTGGTCAGGATGCCTCCTGGACGCCTCCCTGGGGAGGTGTTTCGGGCATGTCCTGCCGGCAGGAGGCCCCCGGGTCGACCCAGGACACGTTGGAGAGGTTACATCTCCAATCTGGTCCGGGAACGCCTTGGGGTCCTGCCGGAGTAGCTGGTAGAGGTGGCCGGGGAGAGGACGGTCTGGAGCTTTCTGGTTGGGATGCTGCCCTCACGACCCGGATAAGCGGAGGAAGACGAAGACGACGACGATTTTTGAATGATCAATAGACACAACCTCACCATCAAAGGGATTTATCCATCATTGTCTGCTTATCCGTGGTCAGGTCAGGGGCAGCAGACTTCCCTCTCCCCAGCCACTTGGACCAGTTCTTCCAGGGGAATCCTAAGGCATTGACCAGCCAAAAGACATAGTCCCTCTAGCGAGTCCTGGGCATTCCTTTAGGTTTTCTCCCAGTTGGACGTGCCCCGAAAACCCTAACTGCAGATGCAGCACCAATCTGCCAATCGATCTCACGCTCCAGCTTTCCCTCACTCGTGAACAAGACCCCGAGATACTTAAACTCCTCCACTTTGGGCAGGACCTCGTCCCTGACCCAGAGACGGCATTCTACCCTTTTCCGACTCGAGACCATGGTCTCTGATTTAGAAGAGCTGATTCTCATCCCAGCCGCTTCACACTCGGCTGCGAACCGCTCCAGTGAAAGCTGGAGATCATGTTCTGATGAAGCCAACAGGACCACATCATCTTGATCATCAGGCTTTCAACACCTTGGCTGCGCCTAGAGATCCTGTCCATTTAAGTTATGAACGGAATCGTTGATAAAGGGCAGCCTTGGGGGAGTCCAACTCTCACTGGGAATGAGCCTGACCTATCGTGGCAGAGGAGTTAATCGTCCACTGCATAATCGAATGGTTGCAGGTTTGATCTCCACTCACGCTGCCGTTGTGTCCTTGCCTGCTGGTGGTGGTGAGAGAGAGACAGGTGGCACCAGTGCTCATCAGCCTCACCTCTGCCAGTGCGCCCCGAGCAGCTGTGGCTACATTGTAGTGCATCACAACCAGTGTGCGAATGTGTTTGCATGGCTGTATAACTGATTGTGTTGTAAAGCACCTGGGGGGGTGGGGGTGGGGGGTTCTAGGACTCCAGAAGACGCTATATCATACACAAGCCATTTACTATTTTTTACTATTTACCAAGCTCTCGACTCGCACCACTCATACAGGGATCTCTTTACCCTGCTTTTATTTTGAAGGCCTCTTTTTAAGGTAGTCTGAATTAGCATGTTAGCTAAATTTTTTGTTTAAAGAGCAAGTCACCCCCTACAAGCAACTTACTTCACTCCCTTTTCATGTTTGAAAAATGCAACAAATGCTGTTCCCTAGCAGACCGAGAGGGCGGAGCCACTAACAAATACACACACACAGGCATTGTGACATCATAATGTACCAGTTTACATCATAGCATACCTCTTAGCCAATAGCGGTGGCAGATTTAAATTCAAATGCAGTGCAGAGATTTTACCTGACAACGGCGCAACACTGAGTTTTAGGCAGAATATTTAAATTTTAACTAAGATGCACTGAAGTACCAAATTATTGACGACACGTGTCTGCAGCACAATTAGACACATTTATACAGTTTATCAGCAAAAAAAGTTGATTTGGGGGTGACTTGCTCTTTAAATCTGCCACATTCGTATCTAACTGTATACATAATTTATATTAAAATGTCTAGTTTCAAATCAAATATATTTAGATAGTATTGCAAATATGTGGTCAAATACTTAAAAAAAAGATTTATTACTTAAAATTTGGCACTAAATAAAGGCAGGTTGTGATTACTGGAAAGTGGACCACTTTTTGCTTGTTTTTGAAGGTCTTGCCTGGCTACATGAAATAGTACGATGACTAATAATGTAAAAAGCACTATAGCGGAGATCAGTTGATTAGTAAATAAGTATTTCTAAACTTTCCAGAACCTCACACAGCAGAGACGAAGGTCCAGCTGGGTAGAACCAGTGACCTACCCGTTGCTGGTTCGTAAACATTCTCCTTGTTGCATTTGTCTCGGCTTGTCCTCCTCTGTCCAGCCCAGAAGTTCAGCGGGACACTGATGTCCACTGAACCCGAAGACAAGGTCCGTGCAGCCGCAGAAAGAGGCGCAGCAACGCGCGACCGCGGGGACACGGCCAGCCTCAGGAGCATCATTAATCCAGCTAATCACTAACTGCAAAATAAAATGTTCACCAAGCAAGGTTCAGCAAAACGAATACAGCTCAGGAAAACTCGGGTCACATGACGACAAACTCAAAACTGTCCAAAAAAGCTATCTTTTCTAGTCCTGTATGCACTTTAATAGCTAACTCTTACTTAAGATCATAAATAAACATATACGATGAACTTACACACAAACGTCTAGTGTGGATGTAAAGACTATTGATTTTACTGTAAATGTTGGACTCTTAGCTCAGGGGGTGGAGCTAATTGACGTCCCGGAACAACATGCGTAAAAGGCCATTGGATAGTTACGCTGTCACTCACAAATGCACGCTTCAGAAAATATTTTCAAATCAGTAGTACACAAAATAATATTTGCGTAGGTTAAACTGTAAATACTTATATAAAGTAAGTTTGGCATTTAGAATTTACGTAAATTATTTTGGCGTACAAACGTAGAGCCAGTAAAGTGGGAGGAGCTTGTCCACAGTCATGTTGCTACACCGGCTCAGCACCTCGGGCTCATTGCAAGTATGGCCGGGGACAATGAGACACTACTTAGCAGTCGTGACGAGAACACCGACGTTATTCAGCAACCTTTTCTCATCGGTGTCTCCGGCGGCACTGCCAGCGGCAAGGTTTGCGCTCTTGCTGGCTCTTTGAATCGTAATATAAGATGTCACGGTTTGATTTTTGAGTTGAGTTTCTGCTGATGGGTGTCGCTGTTGCCGGTTGCTTGTTGACCGCGTGGCTTTTCAGTGACGCAACGTTCAGCTCGCAGTCGTCCACGTCTCCGCTAGAGCTGGCGGTGCGAGCTTTGGCTTCAACGCGTTTATATCTCCCCGTTTAAGATAAAACATGTTCATATCGGTATCAGTTTGTTGTGTTTCCTGGTGTTAGCTTAGTTAGCAGCTAGCTAACGGTAAACTCGTCACATGCTAGCAGTAAGTGTCGTGGCGGAAAACGGCACCCCCATCCCGAGAAGCACATGTGAACGCACCACATTCGGTATAACTGATGCACACGTGTAGTGTTTTTCACGCGTTTTTAAATTTGTCGGCGATCATTTTAATGTGATATGGGTTTGTTTTCAGTGGGATGGGATATCTGATGTTTTATTAACAGATTTGGATCATAATAAAATAATTGTTTAAAGCCATTTTCCCAGAGTTGCTGAAGAATAAAGTCCGTTTTGTCCAACATGAAGGTTCTTTTTGCAGCGGTAGTCCATTTTCGGTACAACACCAGGTGCATCCACACTGTCCTGTCTGATCTAGTTAAACTAAACATCCGGGACCTCGCTGCCTTCCAACAACAGTGTACACAAAAACACGTTTTTCCCCTTTTTCCTGACCTAGAATGTCTGTTTAATAACATTCAAGTAAAAGTTAAACACAGTCTGAGCGTTGTTTCGTGGAAAATAGGTCCCCGCTTCCCAGACACCGAGTGAAAGATTTTATCTTTTGTTGTTCTGACCTGTTCGAGCAGCTGCGTAGGCTGCGCTCAGCCAACGTCACTCTGCGGATGATTTAGCGTTAAAATTTAAAACAAAGACGTAGCTAAACTTCATTATGACGTAGCTTTTCATTTATTTATTTTTTTATATTTAAGGCACAACACTAAATGTGCTAATTCATCTGTTTAATTGTAAGTAAACGGATCGTGCTAATGGAAATTTATCTCAACGGTAAAATATAGTTTTATTTTCTAAGACTTAACATGGTTCAGTCAGGACTCGGTGATGTGTCAGCACTTCACCTTGTCAGGATTTGACTGACAAGACAAACTTCCAGGTTTTGAGGAGCACATGGATTTATTGTAGGACAGTTTTAATTGGCACAAAGGGCCCTGGGCCTCAGGCAGCAGGGGAATGCCTAGTCAGCAGCGGGCATGAGATCCTTTTGGTTGGGGAGGTCAGTGAGGGCGTGCACGGGCGGCCTCAGGGCAGTTTTTCTGTTTATTCCATGAAAGGTGAGACATTGCCTATTGGTTAATTCTCTAGTATAAAGTTTAGTGTTAATTGGGATATATTCAGCCCTATGAATATTTACACTTTCCCATGTTTCTGTTTGGATTTTGTTTCCTGTAGTCCTCAGTATGTGAGAAGATCATGGAGCTGCTGGGACAGAACAAGATTGACCACCACCAGCGCCAGGTAGCAATCCTGAGCCAGGACAGCTTCTACAAAGCGCTGACTCCAGAGCAGAAAGCCAAGGCGCTTAAGGGCCAGTTCAACTTTGATCATCCAGGTACTAAAACGACACTTCAGCCCCTTTGTTTTAGACCCAACCTAAAAGTTGGATGGCTTCTATTCCAGCTCGTTTTACTACTTAACCGGTTAATTTGTCGCTCTCTTTCAAAACATTTGATGTTCATGCATATCAGGATAGGTGGGACTGTTGTAGAAATGTAATGCCCTTTATGCCTCCTGTAGTTGATGCCAGGGGGGCAGAACCAGTTTTTGGAGGTATATTTTATACTGTTGGCTGCTGCTTCTGTTCTCAGCTAGTTTAGGGTTCCTCAGAAACAGCAGCTGTCTCAGGCCTCAAACTGAACTTCTCACCCGTTTCTGTATGATGTGGTTTCTTATTGGTGTAACTATGTTTGTTTGAGTTCTCAGTAACACCTTGGGATGCATCTTCCTTTCCCTAGATGCCTTTGACAATGAGCTGATCATGCAAACACTCAGGCAGATACTGCAGGGGAAGACCGTTCACATCCCCATTTATGACTTTGTCACTCATTCCAGGTGAGCACTTCCTTGTTTCCTCGGTTTCTCCAACTCCCTTTATTATGTATCCTCACAGGGAAAAGCTCTGGTGTTCAGTAACCAGTTCCTGAAACTAAAGCGAGCTCTGACCTTCAGAATAGAGCCGCCTGTCGTGTGTTGTAATAAATCACTTGCAGGGAGTGGGCAACTTCTCTGTGTGTTGTTCCAGGGGAGATGAGTTTGTTACCGTGTATCCAGCTGATGTGGTCCTGTTTGAGGGCATCCTCATGTTCTACTCCCAGGAAATCAGAGATCTGTTCCAGATGAAGCTGTTTGTTGACACAGATCCAGACACACGGCTCTCACGTCGAGGTGTGGAGATGGAGCTGGCTGAACTGTAGCAGCTGCTGATTACGTTAGTCACATTTCTGACTCGAAGCCTGCTCTGTGCCTTGTTTCTGTTTCAGTTCTGAGGGACATCAATGAGCGTGGCAGAGATCTAGACCAGGTTCTGAGTCAGTACATCACCTTTGTAAAACCGGCCTTTGAGGAGTTCTGTTTACCGGTAAGTAAATCCCTGAAGGTTACCGCTGATCAGAGGTGGAAAGAGTTCTAAAATTTCCTACTTAAGTACGAGTACCAATACTTTGATATTTATTTACTCAAGTACAAGTAAAAGTTCTTGCCTAAAGTTTTACTCAAGTAAAAGTAAAAAGTATCGTAAACAAAATGTACTCAAAGTAAAAGTTACTTAGTTACATTTTTGTCAGCGTAAGGATGGCTACATCTAAGTAGTGCTAAATCACAGCGCCAGTTCACAATTCGCTCGTATGCACGTGCACACACACACACACACAAACACACACAGCTTGATGGAAGGATTTCTATCCAGTCAGTGAGAACAGGACGTGCACATTGATTGGACGAGGTTTTTCTAGGATGGTAAGTTTCAATTGTGATTAAAATTATTCTTTATTTTGAGAAAAAAATATTTTTTAGACACCATCAGTGTGTGAGGTATCTCAATGTCCTCATGACAAAACTCTAACATGAGACTGTGCTCTAACCTGTCACATAACGAGCTAAATGAAAGTCAGACATTTCAGATGGACCGTATGACCGCTGCTAACGTTGGCCCTGCCCTACTTTACCTCTACATTACAGTTCCTTTATCCATGTCCGTCCTAGAGCTCCTCTCTGACCTTCATGCTTATTTAGAGCAGCTGATTTTTAAAGTTAGCAGAGTTCATCCTTGGTGGTGGGTTCACTCACTCATTTAACCCTTCACCACTGAAATCAGTTTGTTCATTCCAATCCTCCTAAATAATCCTCCAATCATCCAACTGGAATCCTTGAGGGTCCCGTAACGTCCATCCTGTCAGAAGAGGCCTTGGGAGCCCAGGTGTTACTAGAACTAACGGTGTCTCCTCACCAGCGTGAGCCTCCAAACTGTGAAGGTTGGTCTCCAAACATGAACTTTACATTCATGCATTTATCTCGTCTTGTAACACTTTAACATGTTTTAAAAGGCTTGTGTCATGATAAGTTACACCTCCCAGACCAAAGATAAGATAAAATATTATCATAAACACTGCAGAGACGTCATTATGTATGAAATATAAGTTATTTTCCTGAGCCATTACTTCAGCCAAGATATAGGATGCATGGATTTGATGAAACCACGCTGTCTCATGCAGTCCTATATGTGCAACACACACACACACACGTCATGACTAATTTAACTACATTGAACTACTTTAGTAATACTTTAATCTCGTATTCTGGAGTAAAATAAAGAAACTAGTTAAATCATCACATATCTGTGGGATCAAGAAGCATCTTCTGAGTTCAAACACAGGGATGGAGCACAATGTTTACACCTGAACAGTATCAGGATGTTTTAACTCACAGAGGCCTGCAGGTCTTCTGTTTTATGAGCAAAGCGCTGAGAATCCGCTTGTTAGGAGCGCTAAACGTTATTTTGCCGCTTCCGTGCGGAGCGGTAGAGAAACACGTTTCAAACACGGAACAGAGTCTGGTTACCGAACCCAGCAGAATTGTGATGACGTCACACCGGTGCGCGTAGGTGTGGGTTCCAACCCACAGAGGAGGGAGAGAGGAGGTAAACAGCGAGTTGAGGGACTGAACTGATGTTTTAGAGCAGAAGTGTACACCCACACCCCCCACGGTTTAGACGCGGCGCTCATGCAGGTGTCCCTTCCTGTTCCGACGCTGCTACACGTAATATTTTTAATTTATTAAGCCTACAATTTATTTTTACTCAGTAACGGATATTATTTAAAATGTAGCGAATTACAAATCTTTTTAAAAAACTTACTAAAGTAAAAGTACAGATTTTGAAAACGACTTAAAAAGTATAAATATACAAAAAAGCTACTCCATTACAGTAACATGAGTAAATGTAATTTGTTACTTTCCACCTCTGCCGCTGATAGAAATACGGTCCACTAGAGGGCACTGTGTAGGAGATCTTATGAGCTTCATTTTTAAGTTAACTGTGTTATTTTCATTTCTCTGTACCAGACAAAGAAGTATGCAGACGTGATAATCCCACGAGGAGCGGATAACCTTGGTAAGACAGTGGGATTATTGTGGAAACGGACTTTGTGTTGTCTGCTGTGGGACACAAACACTGTCCTGATTTGGTCCTGTCCCTCCACCTTCAGTCAGACAAAGTATTCAGACTCTTGTAGACTTTCCAGATTCTTCCTGGTCCAAACAAAGCTTAAGCCCATTAGTTATGTGGGACTGAGAACTCACAGCTTCCGTGTGCTTTTTGAAGGTCTGATAGGTCTTGTATTTATTCCAGTTTTGTGTAACTGTCTCTGTCCTTTTCGCAGTGGCCATTAACTTAATAGTTCAACACATCCAGGACATTCTGAACGGAGGACTAAGCAAGCGTCACAACGGCTGCACTAACGGACACAGTCCAACTCCGAGGCAGCGGCGAACGTCTGAGTCCAGCAGCCGCCCTCATTGACCTCACGGCACCTCTCTCAACCGAGCGGAGGGAGGGGGGGTGTCGTGCTGTAAATAATGCCACTCGGCATCGTTGTATTTAAGAGCAAAACAGACGTGGAAAAAGGAATTGAATGCCTTGTGTTGAAACCATCAGTTATATTGTATTTGTGAAACTTTGATTTAAATTTCCATTTGGAGGGAAAAGGTCTTGTTTAAGACTGCAGGGTTAAGTTAATCCCAGACGCTCCTCCCTAATTTTTTTTTTTTTCTTAATGTCTCCTGCTGCTCAGTTGCACCCCTTGTCAATAATAAATGAGGGGAAACTATTTATTCTGTCTGATGAAAGCCAAATCCTCGATGTCTCCGTCGTCTCAGACGTGTTGGGCGGGTTAAAACCTGAGGGGTGAGAATTGGAAACTGATCAAAAATTTGCACTTGATGTTGACAATCTGGGAAGTGTTTCTCGCTGCAGTCTTGGTCTGACTTCAGTGGTTAGTGTTGGGTCATTCGTGCTGAAACATGCAGATGGTGAGGTTTATCTGGCTGCTACCCAGATTGGTGGGATTTGTTTGTGGTTTCTTGTCTCCATCTAGTTTAAATTAAACATTTCTTCATCCAAATTTCGGGCTAAATCATTTTGATTTAAGTGGGTTGTGTTCTTACCTCCCAGTTTTGATGCTTTACAAGTATTCAACCAGCCACATCAGCTGTGATTTCAGTGTCATATTCTTACTCAGGTTAGAAGCAAGTCATCTGAATTACAGGTGGGGTTGTGAGCCACAGCAATAGCAGTCATTCCAGGTGCGTGGCTACTAATCGTGAAGACCCACCACAGCCTCCGGGTCGCCTCAGGGTCACACAGAACACACAGTAGAAATGATCACTTGTAAGATAATACTGATTCAGTTTTCTATGCTGTTTTCTGTATTTGTTTAGTGCAATTGAATGAATGAGCTGTACTGTACGGCTGAAGATCTTGGGACTGAAATGTAATTGAAGTCAGTTGCTTTGAAAGTAAATAAACTGATTAAATATCTGAAATTTCGTTATTTAGGTACGTGTTGGTGAGGAAAAGGTTTTGGTTTCAGTGTTTAATAGAACTCTAGTTTAGAACATCAGAGCTTTCCTGATGAATCCCTGCTTGACCAAGTGCTGCTCTTCCCTGTGGTACACCGGCTCCACGAATGATTCTCAGGTGGATTCAGTCCCTTACAATCCAAACAAGGCTCGCGCGCGTCCATAGGACGTTTCTCAATCTGTACTTGTGTACTCACGTCCTTGTAAAATGTCATCAATGACAGCCCAAGGACTTCCAATCCTAAGTATGCATCATGGCAAGTTAACTCAAATTCCCAGATGTGTTCTTGCTCCATCCACAAATTATCAGGTGTAATCTGTAAATTTTGCTGTGTTTGGGTTTTACTCTTCAAAATAAAATGTTAATTAGCAAACCCACTACCAAAATAAAAGCACCACAGCTGTCTTTTTATTCATTAAAGAGTGGGAAATGCTAACATTTTAATAGTTTTGATCAAAAGTGGGCCAAATGTAATACAAATAATACGTTTTTGTTATTTAAAGTGCAAGTCACCCCAAAACTCAACTTTTTATTTCCTGATAATCGAAATAAATGAGTGTCTAATCTTGCTGTAGGCACGTGTACCCAATAATTTGGCACTTTAGTGAATCTTAGTTAAAGGTGCATTCCTTAATTTGCAAAGCAAATTAGCTTAAAATGTTTTTTTTTTTCATTCCTCTTGATGTGCTAACATGTAAAATAACGTAATGTTTGTATAACAAGGTAATGTAAAAATTCTGCCTAAAACTCAATGTTGCGCCTAGCCTGGCAAGCCAGACTAAATAAATGTATTATTTAGTCTGTCTGGCCATGCTCCATTGACGGCTCTCGGTTGTGGGTCGGGTTCTACCGTTGTCTTTCAAATGATCTCCACATTCCACTGGACAATGAATGTGACATACTCTTGTTTCACTCTGTTGCATCATCCCACCCACCAGGCATATAGAGTGCCCTGATTGGCCCACAAAGCGATAAAGCTCTGTGATTTGTTCACTAAGCAGATAGAGCACTATGATTGTCTTCGTCTTCCTCCGCTTATCCGGGTCCGGGTCGCGGGGGCAGCATCCCAATTAGGGAGCTCCAGGCCGTCCTCTCCCCGGCCTTGTCCACCAGCTCCTCCGGCAGGACCCCAAGGCGTTCCCGGACCAGATTGGAGATGTAACCTCTCCAACGTGTCCTGGGTCGACCCGGGGGCCTTCTGCCAGCAGGACATGCCCGAAACACCTCCCCGGGGAGGCGTCCAGGAGGCATCCTGACCAGATGCCCAAACCACCTCAACTGGCTCCTTTCGATCCGGAGGAGCAGCGGTTCTACTCCGAGTCCCTCCCGAATGTCCGAGCTCCTCACCCTATCTCTAAGGCTGAGCCCGGCCACCCTACGGAGGAAACTCATTTCGGCCGCTTGTATCCGCGATCTCGTTCTTTCGGTCATTACCCAAAGCTCATGACCATAGGTGAGGATTGGGACGTAGATCGACCGGTAAATCGAGAGCCTGGCTTTCTGGCTCAGCTCCCTCTTCCCCACGACAGATCGGCTCAGCGTCCACATCACTGCAGACGCCGAACCAATCCGCCTGTCGATCTCCCGATCCCTCCTACCCTCACTCGTGAACAAGACCCCGAGATACTTAAACTCCTCCACTTGAGGTAGGACCTCTCCCCCGACCCGGAGGTGGCAAGCCACCCTTTTCCGGTCGAGAACCATGGTCTCAGATTTGGAGGTGCTGATCCTCATCCCAGCCGCTTCACATTCGGCCGCGAACCTACCCAGCAAGAGCTGAAGGTCAGAGCTGGATGAAGCTAGGAGGACCACATCATCCGCAAAAAGCAGAGACGAGATTCTCCTGCCACCAAACTCGACACACTCCACACCACGGCTGCGTCTAGAAATTCTGTCCATAAAAGTGATGAACAGAACCGGTGACAAAGGGCAGCCCTGGCGGAGTCCAACCCTCACCGGGAACAGGTCCGACTTACTACCGGCTATGCGGACCAAACTCACGCTCCTCTGGTAAAGGGACTGAATGGCCCTTAACAGAAAGCCACCCACCCCATACTCCTGGAGCGTCCCCCACAGGGTGCCCCTGGGGACACAGTCATAAGCCTTCTCCAAATCCACAAAGCACATGTGGATTGGTTGGGCAAACTCCCATGCCCCCTCCATCACCCTTGCAAGGGTATAGAGCTGGTCCACAGTTCCACGGCCAGGACGAAAACCACATTGCTCCTCCTCTATCTGAGATTCAACTATCGATCGGACCCTCCTCTCCAGTACCTTGGCGTAGACCTTTCCAGGGAGGCTGAGGAGTGTGATCCCCCTATAGTTGGAACACACCCTCAGGTCACCCTTTTTAAAGATGGGGACCACCACCCCGGTCTGCCACTCCCTAGGAACTGCCCCCGATGACCACGCAATGTTGTAGAGACGTGTCAACCATGACAGCCCTACAACATCCATAGCCTTGAGATACCCAGGACGAACCTCATCCGCCCCCGGGGCTCCGCCGCTGTGTAGTTGTTTGACTACCTCAGCAACTTCTGCCCCCGAGATCGGACAGTCCATCCCCAGGCCTCCCAGCTCTGGTTCCTCCTCGGAATGCGCATTGGTGGGATTGAGGAGCTCCTCAAAGTATTCCTTCCACCGTCCGACTATAGCCTCAGTTGACGTCAGCAGCTCCCCATCCCCACTGTAAACAGTGTGAGCGAGTTGCTGCCTTCCTCTCCTGAGGCACCGGACAGTTTGCCAGAACCTCTTTGGAGCCGATCGATAGTCTTTCTCCATGGCCTCACCAAACTCCTCCCACGCCCGAGATTTTGCCTCGGCAACTGCCACTTCTGCACCCCGCTTGGCTATCCGGTACCTGTCTGCTGCCTCCGGAGACCCACAGACCAGCCACGCCCTGTAGGCCTCCTTCTTCAGCCTGACGGCTCCCCGAACCTCTGGTGTCCACCAGCGGGTACGGGGGTTGCCACCACGACTGGCACCGGCCACCTTACGACCACAGCTAGCAACGGCCGCCTCGACAATCGCAGAGTGGAACAAGGCCCACTCGGACTCAATGTCCTCCACTGCTCTCGGGACGTGGTCAAAGCTCTGCTGGAGGTGGGAATTGAAGACCGTCTTGACAGGTTCTTCTGCCAGGCGTTCCCAGCAGACCCTCACTATGCGTTTGGGTCTGCCAGGTCTACGCGGCATGTTCCCTTGCCATCTGATCCATCTCACCACCAGGTGGTGATCAGTTGACAGCTCCGCCCCTCTCTTCACTCGGGTGTCCAAAACATACGGCCGCAGGTCAGATGATACGACTACAAAATCTATCATCGACCTGTGACCTAGGCTGCCCTGGTACCAAGTGTACCGGTGGGCATCCTTATGTTCGAACATGGTGTTCGTTATGGCCAAACTGCGGCTTGCACAGAAGTCCAATAACAAAACACCGCTCGAGTTCAGATTAGGTGGGCCGTTCCTCCCAATCACACCCCTCCAGGTCAAGCTGTCATTGCCCACGTGAGCATTGAAGTCCCCCAGCAGGACAATGGAGTCCCCTGATGGAGCACTATCTAGCACTCGTCCCAGGGACTCCAAAAAGGGTGGGTACTCTGAACTGATATTTGGCCCATAAGCACAAACAACAGTCAGGACCCGTTCCCCGACCCGAAGGCGCAAGGAAGCTACCCTCTTATCCCCCGGGGTAAACCCCAACACACAGGCAGAGAGTCTCGGGGCTAACAAAAAGCCAACCCCAGCCCTCCGCCTCTCACCCGGAGCAACTCCAGCAAAGTAGAGTGTCCAACCCCTCTCCAGGTCTCGGGTTCCAGAGCCAATGCAATGTGTCGAGGTGAGTCCGACTATATCTAGGCGGTACCGCTCAACCTCTGCCACAAGCTCCGGCTCCTTCCCCGCCAGCGAGGTGACGTTCCATGTCCCAAAAACTAGTTTTCTTGTCCGGGGATTGGACCGCCAAGGCTCCCGCCTTGGTCTGCCACCCGATTCGCATTGCACCGGACCCTTCATGTTCCTCCTGCGGGTGGTGGGTCCACAGTTTGACGAGCCCATGTATCCGGTTCAGGCTGGGCCCGGCTGGGCCCGGCCGGGCCCCATGGGCGAAAGCCCGGCCACCAGGCGCTCGCTCACGGGCCCCAAACCCAGGCCTGGCTCCAGGGTGGGACCCCGGTAACCCTCCGGGCCGGGTACTCCGACTCTTCGTTTTATCCGCCATGAAAGATCCTTCGAACCGTTCTTTGTCTCACCCTTCACCTAAGACCAATTTGTCATGGGAGACCCTACCAGGGGCACTAAGTGCCCCAGACAACATAGCTCCTAGGATCATTAGGGCACTCAAACTCCTCCACCACGATAAGGTGACGGTTCAAGGACTATGATTGGCCCACCATTATGGACCAATCACAGCTCTTTATGTGTTTGAAACCCCTCTAGAGAGCTGTGATTGGCTAGCCAGAGTCCTGGTAGGAGCTGCTGAGGTTCCAATGGAGCGTGCCTAGACCAAACTTTGCAAAGCAAGAATTTGGTCTAGTTCACTAGGCTATGTTGCGCCATCTTCAGGTAAAAATTCTGCACTGCATTTGAATTTAAATCTGCCATTGCTATTGGCTTAGAAGGACTCAGTCGGTCCTTGTCAGACATTACCTGCATGTCAACCACACCCCCTTAGCGCCATTTTAGGTGTATGACTTGCGTTGCTATGGGAAGCCGCAGCACTGCAGCACCCGATACATCTCCTGACAAGGACCGATGACGTTAGTACATTATGATGTCACAATGTCATGAGCTTGTGTGTGTGTGAATATTTTAGTGACTCCGCCCTCTCGGTCTGCCAGGCAACAGCATTTGTTGCGTTTTTCAAACAGGAAGTGGGAGTGGAGGAAGACTCATGTAGGGGGTGACTGTCAGGTTGTTTTTCTTACTGCAGCAAGAAGCAGCGCTTGTTGCCAGGACACAGCAGAGCATGGTTCTGTTCCAAATGCCGTCCTCGTCCTCCTGTACTCGGTAGAACAGACTTTCTGGTGTCCTTGCCAAGAACAAACTTGTCTAGTACACAAGCACTTCAATATTGAGAAACAGCCCTTGCTTCTCTGCATATTTAATTGAAGTTTTCGTCATTTATGTGTATTTTTCATGTTCTGCTCCAGAGTCTGGATGTTTAGAGACTCAAGGTTTTTGCGTAGAAGCTGTGAGTTTTAAGAATATACGTTCGTGGCGGTCACGTCACCCTAAAGTTAACACTAAACCGTTTGTCACAAATTTTCAGCTCTCATATTACACACCAAGGAAAAAACATAATTCAAGTCATTTTTAATGAACCAGAATACAAGCTGTTAACCTTTATAGTCACATCAATAAAGTATTTCCTTTTACATGTGTATTATGTTAGCAGTTACAAGGTACTTCAGGCTATTTGAACATTTTCATAACGAGGACAGCATGTTAATCATGGGTCCATCCCAGAGAAAAGCTGATATATAGTTATAGTTATTAATAATGCTGACATCAGTGGAATGAAATGCTTCTGGCTGCAAATGAGGATGAAATACAACATGAGCAAGGATTTGGAATTAGAATACAGAAGCATTTCCTTGTAAATTTAAATTTCAAATTTTCTCCCTGAAATGAATTTAACCTAAAATAAAGAGAAATATTGAGTTTTAAAACAGAAACTTTGTAGAATGAGGACATTTAGTTAGTGTTAAATTAACGGCATAACCTGTTCTTTTTTTTTTTTTTTACTGCTTTATGGTTTGAGCTTTGCACAGATTGTTTTAAGAGTCCTTCACATGTTTCAAGTTGCTTAAGTCCAGCGGGGGAAACAAACAAGAAAAAACTAATTCATCAACATAAATCATGTCGAAGCGAATAGTTGTCATTGGGTCACATCAACCTTTTTCAACCTCTCACATGCTTTAGTTTGTCCCTTTAGAGCTTCCGTAGATTGGGAGTGTTTGTGGTAAAATCATCGACATATATTAAAAAATGATTTATATATAAATTAAATATGAATATAAAAATAAATATAAATGTCAAATATAAATGAAATGAATTTAGTGTTACGGTTGGAAACTAATCACATGTTCAATGTTTAAAAAAATCTGTCTGGTTCAACCATACAGTTTATGGGTTAAACAGGACTTAATGACGTATCGATGTTACACCAATACCACTTTCTTTATTTTAGCCTCGAGTTTGGAATTCACGGAGAGTCTTGAACGCGGCAGGGGAACGCGTCAGCGTCGTGCGTCAGGTGAACGTGAAGATGGTGGTACGTTCTGTGGTCGACTCGCTGCGGTGGTATTTTCTAAGCGCCTTCACTAGATTTCGACTTTAGGCTTAACTCTTCATTGTTTTTATGCTTAACAGAAATTCGGCCTCCAGTTTAAAGCCACTCTGGAGAACGTCACCAACGTGAGACCGTTAGGTGAAGACTTCCGCTGGTTTCTCAAGGTGCTGTTGCCCATTAAGCTAGCATGCTGTGTTTTGTTTATTTTTTGCAAAATCCGTACTTGTTAATTGTTCACATTGCTCGTTTGTTTATAACCTACATCCGTGTTACGTAAATGTTAGTTTCAGAGCTGTCTTCCATTCAGGTTCAACTGATTTTATGTGATTAACATTATTTACATTTTTCTGGCCTCGAAAGTGATGCGTCATGTTGCCACGCTCTCTCGTTTAGCTTAAGTGTGGAAACTGTGGCGAGATCCCGGATAAATGGCAGTACGTGACGCTAGCGGTGAGTTCCGTTCACTGGTTTAACAGAACCCTTCACGTGCTCGGGATCCAACGGTTGTTCTGTGTGTTCGTAGGAAAGTGTTCCTTTAAAGGGGGGGCGAGGAAGTGCCAGCATGGTGCAAAAGTGTAAACTCTGTGGAAGAGAAAACTCCATAGGTAAACAAGGTTCGGTTTAGATTTAATCAGATTAAAAACACACTAGTTTTACCCAGAGTGTTTACTTTGTGTTTACAGACATCCTGGGAGATACAATAACTCCTTATAATGTAAGTAAAGCTCTCCAGTTTGTTCCGATTCAACACAACTACACGGGAAACACTCTGATGCTACACTAGCAGCTTCTGTAATACCCAAATGCACTAATGCACTGCTCAGTACCAGTTAAGATCATTCAATCATTCAATTTCTGATTCCGTTTCATCCTCAGTAGAGTCATAGGAAGCTGGTGTTTTTCTACAGCAGTCATCAGGCGAGAGACACCCAAGGACAATTTGGAGTCCTGGCATGCATGTTTCAAAGTTTACTGTTTGTGGAACACTACCCTGTCATGGTTTAGAATCATGCATTGCATTGAAGGTTCCCTTGCTCAAGTCATGACATGTGCAGGCCCATCTGAAGTTTGCCAGTGAGCATCTGGGTGATCCAGAGGAGGCATGGGAGAAAGTCATGTGGTCAGATGAGATCAAAACAGGTCTAAACACCACTTGCCATGTTTGGAGGGAAAAGAAGGATTAGTTGCATCCCAAGAACACTTATCCCTTCTATTAATAACACATTCCTACTGTGAAGCATGGGGGTGGAAACATCATGCTCTGAAGATTATTTTCTGCGAAGGAGACGGGACGACTGCACTGTATTAAAATAGCAATGAAAGTCAAGGTGTCGGTGAGTACAGTTTCCTTCACCATCAAAAGGCACTTAGAAAATGGGGTCAAACTGCCGGGAGAAGTCTGGCAGATCTAAAGCCACAGCCACATCAGAGGACAAGTTTCTGAGAGTTAACAGCTTGTGTGATGGGCAGCTCACAGGACAACAGCTTCCAGCACAGCTTAATTGTGGTCGTAGTAAGCAAGTCTCAGTTTCATCTTTGAAAAGAAGACTTGGAGCTGCAGGTTTGACTGGATGGGTTGCAGCAAGAAAGCAACTGCTAAGACATCAGAATAAGAGAAAGAGGCTTGCCTGGGCCATGAAACCCCGCCATTGGACTACTGAAGACTGGAGGAAGGTATTATGGACTGATGAGTCCAAATTTGAAATCTTCGGTTCATGCAGGATCTTTGTACGCCGTTGAGTAGGTGAAAGGATAGTTCCACTGTGTGTGGCATCAACTTTCAAACATGGAGGAGGAAGTGTGATGGTCTGGGGATGTTTTGCATAATCCAGGGTCGGTGACTTGTACAGAGTGAGAGGCACCCTGAACCAAAACGACTACCACAGCATTCTCCAGCGCCATGCAGTACCCTCTGGTATGCGCCTAGTTGGTCAGGGGTTCATCCTACAGCAAGATAACGACCCAAAACATAAGTGCAAGCTACGCCAGAAGCACCTCGGGAAAGAAGAACAAGATGGTAAGCTTGTAAACATGGAGTAGCCGGCACAGCCTCCAGACTTAAACCCCATGGAGCTGGTTTGGGATGAACTGGACAGAAGAGTGAAAGCAAAGCAACCTACAAGTGCCACACATTTATGGGAACTTCTGCAACAGATATCAGCTGTTACATCTGCCAAAGGTGGCTGAGTCAAAAGTTTAGCATACACTTTGGTCTATAAATTGATTCCATGATTTATGTTTTAACTCCCAGTTGCTTATTTGTACCAAGCTTTCATTTCAGAGTGCAATGTGACATTAAACTGCATCATTTCTAATAAAAAATGGGGAAAATTGGGGCGTTCTAAAACTTTTGACCAGGTGTGTGTGTGTGTGTGTGTGTGTGTGTTTCTGCTTTGATGCTGTTGCCGCCTATAGGTTAGGGACTATTATGGTTTTAGGTCAGTTCTCTAAAAGCTGTTGGTAGTTTTTAAAAGATTTAATATTGATTAAAACAATCAGATGAAGAAGTGACACCCTGCTGAGTGCCCATCACCGACTCAGTGGCCTAGTGGTAGAGTGTCCGCCCTGAGATCGGGAGATCAGGGATTCGACTCCTGGTCAGACCAAAGACTTTGAAAAAATGGGACCAATGCCTCCCTGCTTGACACTCAGCATTAAGGGGTTGGATTGGGGGGTTAAACCACCAAATAGTTCCCGAGCGCGGCTTGTCTGCAGCTCACCGCTCCCCCAGGGGATGGGTCAAATGCGGAGAACAAATTTCACCACACACCTGTGTGTGTGTGTGTGTGTGTGACGACTAAATGGGACTTTGTGTTTTTGCTGGATTCAGGCTGAGGACAACGAGACCTTCAAGACCATGGTGCAGTTCGAGTGTCGAGGATTGGAGCCGGTTGATTTCCAACCACAAGTAAGAAGCTTTAAGCCTCACCTGTGTTCAGTTAACTTTTCAGATGCAGTGTTTTGGGCTTCGGCCGCCAGCTGGTTGGCGTAGATTCTGATGCACGTGTGAGTGAAGTCATCAAGCTGAAACCCATCATACAGAGTAGCAGCCTTTTTGTTTTCTTATATCTTAGTTATGTTATTGTTTCTCCCAGTAAACCAGTAGGGTCTGCAGAGTGACTCATTTAGATTTTAATATTTTAATACCCACTGGGCAAGGCTGGGGTCCCTTATTCACACATGAAAAATACAAAAGACCATGGTGGGTAGCAAAAGGAAACAAGACAGAGGCAGCACATATATCCTTTATTTTGTTGTCACTAGAATTCAGTTTTATTAATTTTGTTGCTGCCCCTTGGCATCCAAGAGAAATAAGGAGGAGAGCTTCGACGCGTGCAACTTTTTATTTGCGTCAGGCTGCAGATGCACACATCTCATTACCCAGAATCGCACCGAGCACCTGGTGCCAGTCACTGTGCAAACACCGTGAAAACTGAAAATGCATAATTTACAAATGAAAGACAATCGCTGACAATCAGGAGCAACAAACAAAAACAAAGAACAAATACCTTGCTCCTCTTGCCATGTCACGCAGAGGCTTGGCACGGCAAGACCATAGACTAAATGTACAAGCGTTTGTTAAGGCGACACGTTCTTATTTAATCACTTTTAGTCCAAATACCCGCACTTACGTGGAAGTTTGGTCTGCTGCAACACGCCAAGCCAGCTGGAATGCCAACGCCACGTCCACATCCGGGTTAACACCCACTTATATGCAACTGATGAATGAGTGATGTTGACAATCCACTTGCTCGCAGCTTTTTAAAAATTTAATATTTCCTAAAATGTTCCCCCAAAACAAACAAGCAATACTAGATAAATCAAATGCAATCAAAGACACCAACCAGCAAATAATATTTACAAAAACCAACTTGCGGCAAATGAAGGGTTTAGTCTACTAAACATAAAAACAATATTTTAACCACCTGGAGGTCACATATATGAGTTTCCTTTAGACAGCTCTCTAACTTTTCCAACATTTTGTTATTTTTTTAATCGTCAGCTTTATTTAAAGGGACATTATGGAAGTTTGACAGCCAAAACATGTATAGAAATAATAAATGTCTTCTTCATACATTCTCCTGCAATGCCCTGGTCCTGTAGAATGAGCCCTGGCATTTTTACTGTGATTGCCTGTTTTTCTGTAAAATCACAGAAAAAGAGAGATGCTCGGGTCGAGCAGGCTGCTTCATGCGCGTTCACGCTCAGGCATCGCCCGTAGCATTTGCTATCCGTAGCTTTAGCAGCAGAGAGAGAGGCAGTGCCACTTTGTCGCTGTTCCTAACGCCTAGTGACAAAGCTAGCTACATTTCTGAGGACCCTTAGCTACTTTCTGTAGAACTTTCTTCTAGATATTTCCTGCTAATTAGCAACAAAATAGCCATTTTCACTCCGAACCGTTCTTTGAACGTTGTTTCAGCTGTCATCAAGGATATAAATGTTACAGATACAAAGGATGTTACTAGAGTGTAGCTAGTAAGATGTCTGACTCTCATGCAGAAGACCTGGGTTTGATTCTGGATGTGAACATAGTTTATTTAGAGTTTCTTTTTTACATTAATGGTATATTTTTTACAGTAAGACGCCCAAATTTTTCTTTGAGACTTGCTGAACGGCATTGAATTCACAGATAAAAAAGATGTGGGTTCAACTTTCATTTTGGAACAATTTTTCAAGCAAGGGAAGGGAATGATCTGAGCATGCAGGAGGACTGACCCATCATAAACCTTTGTCGGCTGTGCTGAAGAGAAAGCTACAGAACCAAATTATTTAATTAATTAGCTGCGCGTTCTCCTGTCCTCTGTGCCCCCCCCCCCCCCCCACACACACACACACACGGGACTGTCTCAGCTGTTATTTTCATTAAGGAGTGTGCACGTACAGCATGCGCGCCTCGTGCACGAGCCTACTATTGAAGCTGCCGTTACGCTTTTGGCCTGAGGGGGCAATCACGAGCATAAAAATTCAAAACTCCGTAAAGTCCCTTTAATCATCAGCTCGTGTCCCATCTTTGCCCTTTCCCCCCTAAATAAAAACGGATCTCCATTTAAATCTGTTATAATTAAATGAGAGTAGCTAAAAGCCATCTGACTCGTTTCCTCCAGGCAGGCTTTGCTGCAGAAGGAGCAGAGTCAGGAACGCCGTTTCCAGAAGTCAACCTACTAGAAAAGGTATGTGCATCTGGAGCGTCCTGTCTGATGCCTCTGATCCTTTCATCGCATTCTGATCCTTTGCTCTCACTGGACAATGGCAGCCACATTGCTTCTTCCTTTGTTCATCCTCTTTTGTGCAAATCTTCATTTTGAACCATTTAGGACTGGACGGACTATGATGAGAAGGTCAGCGAGTCAGTGGGAATCTATGAGGTCACACACCGAGTTGTCAAATGTTGACATCGTTCTGCAACGAGCCTCCGGTGGCTGAAGGAGACACATCAGCCCCATTTCCTGTTAACCAGCATGCTTTTCCACAGAGACAGTGTGGTTGGGTTCATGATGAACAGTGAGAGAGTTGAACCAACAGAACAGACTTTCATTCATAGCTGGGATTGTTGCTGTTTTTGTGATTGTCTCAATAAAAACGAAGGGTGACCTTTTTCTCTTCAGGTGTTTGTTTTTCTGGGGTTTTCTCTATTTTAAATGAAGTTCTTTAAAGTTTCTATCAGTAGCGTATCTAAAGCCTGAGATGTACCTCTCCATCAGCTCGGATGCTGAGTTGCTCACAAGGGAGCCTAAGGCTCCTCCCCTTTCCCGTTGGCTCATGTGTTCCCAGAACAAAGAAAAAGTGAACGGGGCTCTAAAAGTTATTTTCTAATCGGCTTTGCCTTATGCCCTGAATCTCACACACACATCCTTACATTTAAACGAAAAGTGGTGGTGTGTGTTTTGACCATGTACTTTGAGATTTATTTGTAATTAAAATGACTACAAATCACATGTCGCTTATACGTTTTTCCCCACGTTAAATGCTCCTGTCGTCCTGAATGGTAACTGGCCTGTATGTGTAATGTGCCTTCTTAGGGTTCTACCCCCCCCCCCCCCCCCCCCCCCAAGGCGCTTCACAACACAATCAGTCATTCACACGCTGGTGGGGATGAGCTACGATGTAGCCACAGCTGCCCTGGGGCGCACTGACAGAGGCGAGGCTGCCGAGCGCTGGCGCCACCGGTCCCTCCGACCACCACCAGCAGGCAAGGTGGGTTAAGTGTCTTCCCCAAGGACACGACATCCCTGCTCATTATGAGATATTCCTCTGCATCACAGAGGAAATCTGGAGACATAAACCAAAGCTTAACCAAGGAACATTTCTTTAGACGTGTTTCTGCTGTGACTGAGGCCATGTGATGATGTAAGGCTGAAGATTATCCCGGAGTGGAGAATGCTAAATGGTTTCCTTGGTAAGTGTTGCTGGTTTAATTAATTATTTTTCAAATAATTTTATTAATGTTCAAATAGCATAACAAACAATAAGTTCACACTCAGTTCACACAGAATTTCTGATTCAGCAGAGGCAATAACAGCCTGAATGAGCATAAAGCAAGATCAAAACTTAAGATAACATTTTCATTTTATTAAAATACTTTCAATTAAAATTATAGATTGTATTAAATTTATACTGTAATAATTTAGGCTGTGTGTTTATAGTTTATGCCCTGCGATGGACGGGCTCTCTGTCCAGGGTGTACCCCGCCTGATTGCCCGTTGACCGCTGGAGATAGGCCCCACCCCCACCCCGCGACCCTACGTGGAAAGCGGGTTCAGAGAATGGATGGATGGATGGTTTATAGTTTGTTTTTGCATCTTTAAAACATGCTTCAGTCCATTAAAAATAATCTATTCTTGAATGTCTTTCCACCATCATGTGAATAATTTGTCAACATTTATAAATGTTGTAAGCTATCGTATTTTGCAGAAAATCTTTTTAATTAAATGTAGTGATTAAATGTAAACAGAGCAAATAAAAGAAACATATTTGCTCTGTTTACATAGTTTAATGACACCTAGTGGTTATTTACTGGTACTACCGCCTTGACAATGGCACTCCCAATAGATAAGATGAGGATAATTTATTAGCATTTAATACAGCTGTGTAATGACGTATAAATTATTAATATAAAAAAATTGTCTGATGGAATGTTTAACATAAAACACATGACTTATTTTGGCATACAAACAACCAATTTGTAACCAAAAACTAGGCTTTGTAAAATGTGAATGAACTTTTATTAGTAACTTTGGTAAGTTTCAGATTTCAATTCATTAAATAATATCGAGGGGGGGGGGGGGGGGGCGGCAAAAATGCAGCCTGCCTAGTGTAGTACATTTATTTAGTCCGACTCTGCTCATGTACAGTCTATATTTGCTGTTCGGCACTTTCAGGTTTCCGTATACACGTCAAAAAGAAAGTGAAACTTGAGCTGCTTTGTTTCGGAGTAAAAACATCAGAACTATAGAGAGAGAGCTCTTTCTGCAGATGTGAAAAACATGAACCGTACAGGATCCATAGGTAAGTCCAGGCGTCATTGATAACCCAGGAAACATCTTCTAAAGCCTTTTAACTTTTAAATCGTTTCCCACTCTTCCCGTTCTCCTGGCTGCACTGATCCCGATCCAGCTACGATGTAGCCACAACCATTTAGCTCCAACGTAAACCAATGGACCAAATTCATCCGTTAAAACGTTTTTTGAAATGTATTCACAAAAGCTTTGAACTTATTTTGTTTCATTTATTCGTACTTTCGAACTTTCTTATCAAAATAGGTTTATTGATGTAGTACGGTGATCTTCTTTGAAGCCAACTGTTTTAAGATTTTTTAGTTTTTTTCTGCTGTGTTCAGAAAGTTCTTCTGGTTTCTCACTTGGAACATTTGTAATATTATGTAATGAAAGTAGCAGTGGGCAGCACGGGCAGAATATCTGGCCCTCCAGTCAGAACCCGAAAACACCACCAGTAGGCAATAATTTATAAAAGGATATGCTTTATTATACAATATGCTAAAACACAATAATAGAACCCAATAGTAAAACACTATACTAAAACACTGTGGCCAAAGTCTCCACTCCTAAAATCAGCTGTCCAGCATAAACACACAAGCAGCGGTACTTAGCTGTCACGGATGGTGTGACCCCCCTCCCCGGGGTCTGAGCTCCCAGCGCTGTCCAACGCCCCGGGATGTAGCTTGCGAGGACGGCGGGTAAGTCCACAAAGTAAGTCCACTGCCAGAGTCCGTAGCGGCAGATGTCGGCGTGGTCTTGGCATCACCTAAGCCCAGCCCTAGCTGTCTAAAGAAGGCGACCAGCCTTCCCTCCTGACGCTGGAACTCTAACCACCTGTTCAGCTATCTTCGTCGCCGGCAGCCCTAACGACTGCGAACGACCCCACCCCCCAAAGTCCGATGCCACAATGACAGGTCGACCACGCACACCTCTCAGTAGGCCTGTCAACTTTTTATCCTCCCTGGCCTCATTATGGATAATGAGGACCAGCTGGTGTCCAATCACCACACCCTCTGAGCCCGGCAGCTTCCGTCTTCTGTCCATCACAATAAATTCCTAGATAGACTTCTTTTTTAACAGGGGTATTAAACATGTATCAGTTGGAAAGATGGACAACTTTTACAAAGAAATCCACCATTACCTTTTTGAAAATACACTTTTAGCATAGAGCTGCATGTATATTAGGGCTGAACGATTAACTGCATGTGCAATTAAATTGCGATGTGGGTCTCCGGAGGCAGCCGACAGGTACCGGATAGCCAAGCGGGGTGCAGCAGTGGCAGTTGCCGAGGCAAAATCTCGGGCGTGGGAGGAGTTTGGTGAGGCCACGGAGAAAGACTATCGATCGGCTCCAAAGAGGTTCTGGCAAACTGTCCGGCGCCTCAGGAGAGGAAGGCAGCAACTCGCTCACACTGTTTACAGTGGGGATGGGGAGCTGCTGACGTCACTGAGGCTATAGTCGGACGGTGGAAGGAATACTTTGAGGAGCTCCTCAATCCCACCAATGCGCATTCCGAGGAGGAACCAGAGCTGGGAGGCCTGGGGATGGACTGTCCGATCTCGGGGGCAGAAGTTGCTGAGGTAGTCAAAAAACTACACAGCGGCGGAGCCCCGGGGGCGGATGAGGTTCGTCCTGGGTATCTCAAGGCTCTGGATGTTGTAGGGCTGTCATGGTTGACACGTCTCTACAACATTGCGTGGTCATCGGGGGCAGTTCCTAGGGAGTGGCAGACCGGGGTGGTGGTCCCCATCTTTAAGAAGGGTGACCTGAGGGTGTGTTCCAACTATAGCGGGATCACACTCCTCAGCCTCCCTGGAAAGGTCTACTCCAAGGTACTGGAGAGGAGGGTCCGATCGATAGTTGAATCTCAGATAGAGGAGGAGCAATGTGGTTTTCGTCCTGGCCGTGGAACTGTGGACCAGCTCTATACCCTTGCAAGGGTGATGGAGGGGGCATGGGAGTTTGCCCAACCAATCCACATGTGCTTTGTGGATTTGGAGAAGGCTTATGACCGTGTCCCCAGGGGCACCCTGTGGGGGACGCTCCAGGAGTATGGGGTGGGTGGCTTTCTGTTAAGGGCCATTCAGTCCCTTTACCAGAGGAGCGTGAGTTTGGTCCGCATAGCCAGTAGTAAGTCGGACCTGTTCCCGGTGAGGGTTGGACTCCGCCAGGGCTGCCCTTTGTCACCGGTTCTGTTCATCACTTTTATGGACAGAATTTCTAGACGCAGCCGTGGTGTGGAGTGTGTCGAGTTTGGTGGCAGGAGAATCTCGTCTCTGCTTTTTGCGGATGATGTGGTCCTCCTAGCTTCATCCAGCTCTGACCTTCAGCTCTTGCTGGGTAGGTTCGCGGCCGAATGTGAAGCGGCTGGGATGAGGATCAGCACCTCCAAATTTGAGACCATGGTTCTCGACCGGAAAAGGGTGGCTTGCCACCTCCGGGTCGGGGGAGAGGTCCTACCTCAAGTGGAGGAGTTTAAGTATCTCGGGGTCTTGTTCACGAGTGAGGGTAGGAGGGATCGGGAGATCGACAGGCGGATTGGTTCGGCGTCTGCAGTGATGCGGACGCTGAGCCGATCTGTCGTGGGGAAGAGGTAGCTGAGCCAGAAAGCCAGGCTCTCGATTTACCGGTCGATCTACGTCCCAATCCTCACCTATGGTCATGAGCTTTGGGTAATGACCGAAAGAACGAGATCGCGGATACAAGCGGCCGAAATGAGTTTCCTCCGTAGGGTGGCCGGGCTCAGCCTTAGAGATAGGGTGAGGAGCTCGGACATTCGGGAGGGACTCGGAGTAGAACCGCTGCTCCTCCGGATCGAAAGGAGCCAGTTGAGGTGGTTTGGGCATCTGGTCAGGATGCCTCCTGGACGCCTCCCCGGGGAGGTGTTTCGGGCATGTCCTGCCGGCAGAAGGCCCCCGGGTCGACCCAGGACACGTTGGAGAGGTTACATCTCCAATCTGGTCCAGGAACGCCTTGGGGTCCTGCCAGAGGAGCTGGTGGACAAGGCCGGGGAGAGGACGGCCTGGAGCTCCCTAGTTGGGATGCTGCCCCCGCGACCCGGACCCGGATAAGCGGAGGAAGACGAGACGAGACGAGACGAGACAAAACGAGATTTTCTAATGGCAAAGGCTGCAATTTGGCAGCAAGTGGTTAGCGCAATGCTAATATATGTGGAAAAACCCATAAGAATGCTAATGCTAATATCGCCTATTACATTAATACAAATTATGAATTAGAAACATGTCAAATGATTACATTTGGAGTCTAACAGAAAGTAAAACTACCATCAATCAAATAAGTACAAACAGGTATTTTAGTAAAGCCAGAAAACTTTTAACTCCAGAGTTTTGGCTAGCAGCTATGAGCGTACCTGAACTACGCATGGACAAGACGTCAAAAACTCTAAACACAAAATACTTCAATAAACGGGACACACTTCTTTCCTGCAAATACAATTTCACAGGTGTTGCTAACACCTATGATCCTTCAAGGGATGTGCTCAAAGAGGAGTTCAACATTATGAATACAATATAGTGTTTTATTTTACAAATGCCATAATAAACACAAACGTACGTCATAAGAAACATTATTTTAATAACGAAACTGCTAAATTCTTTCCAACAGTATAGATGTGTGGTGTATTTTTGAGTGGGTTTGCCGTACTTAGACGTCATCGGCAGTCGAAGGACCCCGAGCCGATCTTGCACCCGAGCAGATCCTGTACCGACACCGGAACTATTAATATCTTTATGTAACATAGCGATTACATTTCAGAATTTTTCACCAAAGCCAAAGAATTGTAGGGTTTCAAGTATAAACCTGTGTTCCACAGAGTCAAAGGCTTTAGTAAAATGGTGAAGAGGGAGCTGAGCCAGAAAGCCAGGCTCTCGATTTACCGGTCGATCTACGTCCCAATCCTCACCTATGGTCATGAGCTTTGGGTAATGACCGAAAGAACGAGATCGCGGATACAAGCGGCCCAAATGAGTTTCCTCCGTAGGGTGGCCGGGCTCAGCCTTAGAGATAGGGCGAGGAGCTCGGACATTCAGGAGGGACTCGGAGTAGAACCGCTGCTCCTCCGGATCGAAAGGAGTCAGTTGAGGTGGTTTGGGCATCTGGTCAGGATGCCTCCTGGACGCCTCCCTGGGGAGGTGTTTCGGGCATGTCCTGCTGGCAGGAGGCCCCCGGGTCGACCCAGGACACGTTGGAGAGGTTACATCTCCAATCTGTCCGGGAACACCTTGGGGTCCTGCCGGAGGAGCTGGTGGAGGTGGCCGGGCAGAGGACGGTCTGGAGCGCCCTAGGGGAGATGCTGCCCCCGCGACCCGGACACGGATAAGCGGAGGAAGATGATGACGACGGCTATTTTTAGATGAGCACATTAGCTGGTTGAGCTAGTGGGAGCTTGCGCCATGAGGAAGTGCAAGTTTAATGGTAACTGGATGGCTAATCCCACATTCGCGACGCGGTTAGCACCGGTTCCAGGCAATAGCTGGAAATGAAAGCCTAAATTTATTTTTAAAAATAGCTTAAATTTGGTCAAAGTGGCCTTAAAAAAGGTCTTTAAAAGTCTTAAATTTGTCTCCCTTAAACCTGCAGATACCCTGCCTGTGTACAGGGCAGCTATGGCTACATCACCAGTATGTGATTGGGTGAATGACCTGTCGTGTTGTGAAGCGGCTCGGGGGGTTGTAGAACCCATCCAGCCCTCAGAGAGTACAGACGCTTTTTTTCTTCAGCTCCCTTATCTGCTTCCCCAAGGCTCTCTGTCTCTGTCTGCCTACAGAGCACTTCTCTGCATTTCTCCTGAAATCACTACTTCTTTTTATTTTCTTGGAAATGGACTTAATTAACTGGTCATTCAACGCGATTGATAAAATTTTTTCTACGATGAGAACGGAGAAGGGGGCTCCCACCTGTCCCGAGGGGACATTCGCAGCGGGATATGCACTCGATTCTTGGGAGGTCTGGCGAATCGTGTGTCTCTCTCATTTGTCCATCGAGGACGTGGAAGATTTATGGATGTTCGGCCTGATGATCACTGGATTTCTTCTGATTGGAGTGGGAGGATATCTGGTTTTCTGGAAATTTGGGAAGACGGGAGCGATTGGAGTGCGACCCGCGCCCATGGAATGTGCCGCTCGTGCGGTGACCTCACAGACTGGGACGTTACTTGAGGTGAACCGTAAGCTGGACAATGTCCTCAGGGTGTTGGCTGTGTTAGTGCGCAAGATGGATGTCATCTCGGAGAGGGTCGCCGGACAATGTGGGGATGTTTAGAACGTATAATCGGCTTCACTGGTGGACATGAATGACCACTTATAGACTCCAAGGCAGAGAGGAAAATTATCTCTGCCTGCCCCAAGCAAAGTCATGTTTATCCTTTATCTGACGCCAAGCCAGCCTCCAAGGCTGCTTCAACACACCCCCACGAAAGGAGGAATGCTGACAGATGCTGTGTCCCGACCTTCCCCCCCTGCCTTCAGATTGTGACTTCTGCTTCGAGGTCAGCGACCTGTGGGAAACTCAATGTGTTCTCTGTTCCTCATCTCTCCCTCCCACCTGTTTGTCTGCAGCTGGTTGATGCGCCGTACTGGCAGCTCCCGTTGGAGGCTTCAGGATCCCGCCCAACCCCGCCTCCCCATCGGCATCTGATGTTTTGTATCTGTGATGTTCGTGCTTTTATGTTGAGTTTTTTTTGTATAATAGAGCTACTCCCTGCTGGGTCTAACTCTGCTATGCCTTTTTTTACCTTACCCCCAATTATCCTCATGTAACTCCCTTGTCATCTATCTATTAAGGTAGCGCGACTCATGTTGCGAATGACCGCAGTCACCAATTCTTGTCATGTGTCTTGCCCATGTATGTCTGATCTCTGAGCTGTGTGTACTGAAACTCAATTTCGTTTCTCTGTATGTCTTGCACATGTGGTAGAAATGACAATAAAATGACTTTGAACAGTCATTTACAGCTTTAGATGGAGCTGTTATTCAAAATGAGCAAAAATATTTGAAGAAACCTGCAGATTTTATTTTTACACAGAACCTAAAGCAGGAAGTCCTCCTGACCATCTCTGTTTTCTCCTTCAGAGGTGGCCTCCGTCAACACCTTTGTGTGCTCCATCTGTCTGGAGGTCTTCTCTGAGCCCGTCTCCACCCCCTGTGGACACAACTTCTGCAAGAGCTGCATTACGGAGTTCTGGTCCCGCAGTGAAGCCAAACAGTGTCCGCTGTGTAACGAGAGCTTCGTCAGCGCGCCCGAGCTGCGAGTCAACACAGAATTCAGAGACATTCTACAGCTTTTCAAGGAGACGAGCGCAGCAGAGGGCCGCGGCCTTCCTGTCCATGCTGGTGACGTGCCCTGCGACCTCTGCTGTGGTGCGAAGAGCAAAGCTGTTAAATCCTGTCTTGGGTGTCTGGTCTCCTACTGCGATGCTCACCTGGAGCCCCATCACAGGGTTCCGGCGTTGAAGTGGCACACGCTGGTCAGCCCCGTGGAGTCCCTGGAGGACAGAGCCTGCAGGACTCACAACAAGCTGAAGGAGTTCTTTTGCAGGACGGACCAGAGCTGCGTCTGCGCCGCCTGCAGCAGGGACGATCACGCGATGCACGAGGTCGTCTCTTTAGAGGAGGAGCTGAAGCAGAGGAAATCGCAGCTGCTGTTGATGAAAGTCAGAGTTGACCAAACTTTAGAGGAGAAGAGCATCACAGCTGAGAGGATTCAAAACTCCATCAAGCAACGTCGACAGAAAGTGAAGAAGGTGAAAGCAGAAACCATCAGGTCCTTCGCAGCTCTGGTGGCTTTGATCGAAGCCAAAAAGATGAAGCTGATTGAGTTTCTGGAGGAGAAACAAAAAGCCACAGAGCAGGAAGCTGAAATGGTCGTCGGACAACTGCAGATGGAGATCTCGGAGAACCAGCGTATAAGCACCCAGCTAGAAGATCTCTTAAAGACCGAAGATGACTTCAGGCTCCTGCAGGACCTCCCATCCATCGCTGCTCCTACAGAATCCAAATCCTTCAGACCCAAAACCCAAACAGTCCTACATGAAAACACCGTGAAGATGGCAGTGGCCCAGACGGAGGAGGTGCTCAGTCAGCAGGTGGAGATCATGATCAGAGAAGCTAGTCTGACCGAGCTGCAGGAACCAGGAGATCCTGAAACGGACGTGGTGTTTCACGATGAGCTGGAGACAATCCAGCAGGAGTGCATGACTACAGTGAGTCTGGACCCCAGCACAGCGCATCCGTCCCTTATTGTCTCAGAAGACCGGAAACGAGTGATGGACGGAGGCTCCAGGAGGAACGTCTCTGACAACTCGTCCAGGTTTGACTGTCTTCACTATGTTTTGGGAAACGAGGGCTTTTCCTCGGGAAGGTTTTACTTTGAGGTGTCGGTGAAAGGTCAGACCACTTGGGAAGTGGGCGTGGCCAGAGACACCATCAACAGGAAAGGTGTCAACTTGTCTCTGAGTCCTGAACATGGATGCTGGACTCTGGGGTCTTACTGGGGACGGTGCCAGGTGAACTCAAACCCTCCCGTCGTCCTGCCAGGTGCACCTGAGAAGCTCGGAGTCTTCGTGGATTGCGACCAGAGGGTGGTCTCCTTCTACGACGTAGACACCAGGACTCTGATTTACTCCTTTACTAAGTGCACCCTTTCATTGGATTCACCTGAAGATGCCGGTAAAAGAGCAACTTCTGGAAGAAGCCTGGTAGAACGCCGGATTTACGTCGGCACGGTAACGACAAACAGGATCTATCCCATATTCCGCCCCGGCTCTGAAGAAACGGAAGCTGCTCTCTGGATTTGTCCTGTCAGAAGCTCCAAAAGAAGGAAGTGATTCAGTTTGGCTCGGAGAAGTTTGGTCTGTTTGATCTGTGATTATTAGCCTTTGAACCTCTGACGTCTGCTGAGGAAACGGCGACCCCTGCTTCACACTAGAAGCATCAGCAAAGCGGAACGGCAGCAGAACGGCGTACTTGTGACTTTCGATGCGGGCCAGAACACGCCAGGAGGATCTCGGCCACAGAGCAGCTCACGCTTTCCTCACGAAATCACAAATCCCTCGAGTTTATGCCGTCTGATCATTAAACCAAAAAGCAGGAAATCATGTTTGACATGTTCGAACTCACATTCCCACTGGGCCAAAAGGAAAAACTGGGACGAAGTTGCGCGCCAAACTCAATATTTGTTAAAAAGTGGTGGTAAATGCTCACATTTTCCTTTATCTGCAGATATGAACGGTTGAACCTTTTCATTTGGAAACAAACTCATTTTTGCAGTAACACTGAATGTGGAATAACCAAACCACACACGAGTAAGTCCATTTTAAATACAGCACACATCAGTGGTATTCATTACTTATTGTGTCTCAATGTTTTAAAATATTTTATTCCTTAAAATCTGCATATATTCAGCATTTCTTCTTATTTTTTTATCTTTTGAAACTTTCAAGTGTTTCTGTTATATGTTTTCTTGTTTATTCTTTATTTTTTACTCTCCTTTGTTGCTCCTGTAATGAATGTTGTTGCTGCTGTGACACCAAGCTTTCCCCACTGAGGGACAATAAAGGGATTTTCTGTTTTATTTCTATTCTATTCTTCTATCTGTAATCTGTCCTGTTTTAAAGTAGGTTTAATTGATTTTCACAGACCAACAACGTTAATAAAAATAGTCGTCGTCGTCTTCCTCCGCTTATCTGGGTCCGGGTCGCGGGGGCAGCATCCCAACTAGGGAGCTTCAGACCATCCTCTCTCCGGCCTTGTCCACCAGCTCCTTCGGCAGGACCCCAAGGCGTTCCCGGACCAGATTGGAGATGTAACCTCTCCAACGTGTCCTGGGTCGACCCGGGGGCCTCCTGCCGGCAGGACATGCCCGAAACACCTCCCCAGGGAGGCATCCAGGAGGCATCCTGACCAGATGCCCAAACCACCTCAACTGACTCCTTTCCATCCGGAGGAGCAGCGGTTCTACTCCGAGTCCCTCCCGAATATCCGAGCTCCTCACCCTATCTCTAAGGCTGAGCCCGGCCACCCTACGGAGGAAACTCATTTCGGCCGCTTGTATCCGCGATCTCGTTCTTTCGGTCATTACCCAAAGCTCATGACCATAGGTGAGGATTGGGACGTAGATCGACCGGTAAATCGAGAGCCTGGCTTTCTGGCTCAGCTCCCTCTTCACCACGACAGATCAGCTCAGCGTCCGCATCACTGCAGACGCCGAACCAATCCGCCTGTCGATCTCCCGATCCCTCCTACCCTCACTCGTGAACAAGACCCCGAGATACTTAAACTCCTCCACTTGAGGTAGAACCTCTCTCCCGACCCAGAGTTGGCTAGCCCCCCTTTTCCGGTCGAGAACCATGGTCTCAGATTTGGAGGTGCTGATCCTCATCCCAGCCGCTTCACACTCGGCCACGAACCTACCCAGCAAGAGCCGAAGGTCAGAGCTGGATGAAGCTAGGAGGACCACATCATCTGCAAAAAGCAGAGACGAGATTCTCCTGCCACCAAACTCAACACACTCCACACCACGGCTGCACCTAGAAATTCTGTCCAATAATGATCTCATATTAGTTGATAATCTTCAAACAGCTGGTAAAGATGCTGATGTGGGCAGGAAGGATCTACAGCAGCGGTCTGTATTGCAGCAGGCCTGAAGAAACCTCTGACTGAGGATGCTCTGTCGTTGCATGACGGTGTCAAGAAGAGGATGCTCAGGGGTGTCCATCATTTTTTTTAGATTTTATGAAGACTTCTACTTTGCACCATCATCTCCAGTGGTTCCACAGTGGTCACCAGAATAGAACCAGACTTTTTATCAGGTTGTTGAGCCTTTTAGGGCCTCTGGCTCTGATGCTGATGCTACCTCAACAGGAGACCACACTTGACTCTCTAAGATAGACTTAAAGTCAAGTCCTCCGGGCCACCCCGTTGTAAAAGGCCTGGACACGTCAGTGGGAAATTGTGATTTCCAGCAGCATTGAGATGTCTAGCAGCTGTAACACATCTCAGCGATTAAAAGGTTAAATAACTTTTTATCCATCCTTTGAATTAAACTTTCATTCATTCGTTCATTCATTCACCAAGTCATTTAAACAACATCCCTAAAATAGGTCAATAAAAGTTGCGTAAGCAGTGATTTAACTTCAAACACATTTACGTATTGTCTTGAACACTTGTCAGTTTGATTTAGTTGTAAAATATAAACAAAACGCACTCGCCATGTAAAACCGGGCTTTAAAGCAGGGGAGTTGCCTGGGATAGCACATGCCACCCTTAGAATCTGATTGGCCACCCCAGGTGCCACCCCCACTAAGTTCCAGTTTAAATTGACTTTACATTGTCGACAAAAGGCTTGGGTTGTAAACTCCAATATAGTGTGTGGTTGCATGCACCTTTCACCTTGTTTTCTAGCCCAGGCATGTAGTATTAAAATTATTTGATATTTTTTCATATTAACATACATAGTATTTATAGTCCCACTCAACTCCAGTTGGTGGCAGTAATGCAACAAGAAGTGACTTGCTAACCACCACAAAAGTGGAAGATGAAGAGGGAAAAAAATGGTGATTGTGCAATGTGAAACTCAAAAATTCACTAGAAAGTAAATAAATAAATTAACGATTTGTGTCAAAAAAATAAATAAGCATAACCATTGGTGCCACCTATGAATAAACAAGTGCCCCACATGGGCCACCCCATTTTAAAAGTCCTGGACACGGCTCTGCTTTAAAGGGCAAAGTCCACCACTGCTAGCAGGCCCGCGGAGTGACGCATCGTCTCTCAGATAGACGATCTTCGCGGCTGCTGCTAGCGGTCGATGCGGCTCCTCTCCGAGACTTTAGTCCGACTTCTGAGAGGAGAGCAGCGGAGGGCAGGAGCAACGATGGCCCCTCAGCACAAGAACAGAGTGTTTGTCATCGGCGTGGGCATGACAAAGGTAGGAGTTGTTTATTAACCTGTTTTGTACCGAGCCTTTGCTACTGAGTTCTGGAGTTAGCATTGCTGGCTAGCTCAGGACTGTAGCTGAAGCTGAGTTTACTCTGTTCAGCAGCCACCAAGTTCCTCTGCAGTTATGGAAGTGTGGCTGATGTAGTCAGCTCAATAAAGCCACGTGTTTCTGTGTTTATGTTTATAGTTTTAATCATTTGATGCGTTATAATCAATTTCTAGTAACTGTAATAGCAGCATTTAAAGATCAAAGTCCTTAGGACCATCGGGCTGGGTGAAAGGTTGTCCTCCTGAGCAGGGAGCCTCAGGTTTTATCTGTCGGGTAAAAGCGCAGCTACTATCTCTGGGAGGAAACGCATTACAACAACATCAAACCTCTTTTATTCTTGTTTAAATTTAGCCAGAGTTCTTATGAGAATATCTAGTGTTGTCAACTGTTTTTGACTGAAAGTAGCTGAAGTCCCCCCCCCCCCCAAGTCGCTAGATGTCGCCAGATGACGTCACGTGCTAATTTACACATTGATGGCGTTATCACGCCACATTGACGTTCATTTTCCCCATAGCATGGGAAATGTTCTAAATCAATATGTGAAGTGGAGTCTCATCATATATTGAAGAAAATGTTTGCACGTGTCGTGCGCGCTCAGTAAACTAGAGCAGAGACTCTGTTGACCAGTTCAAACCTTTCAGCTCCAAACCCAGATATTACCGATTAACCTGAAGATTGGAACTTTTTATTGCAGGGATTATGTAACAGCTTCATATTCACTCAGAGACAACAGAAGAGAGAGTCAAGTTTTAAAAGTTTAAAGATTTATTACTAAACAAATTAAAACTAGACTAACTTTAACACTAAATGTATGGTGTTACTAAGGTGAATGAGACGGAGAATGGAGTGATGTGGAATGTTGCTCAGAACCAGCAAATCTGAAGAAGCAATTAGTTCTGGGAAATGAAGGTGATGTCTTCGCTCTAAGCTTTGGTTAGGAGATTCATAAACACATTCAACGCCATTCTGTTGGTCTACGTACCCTTAGCGGAAGTCCCTGTCTAGATCAGGAATGTCGAGGTCCAGCTTTACCCTTTCTGGAATCGAAGTCGGTAGGAAAAGCAGCGGTTGCCGACCAGACCAGTCTTTGAGATACTTCCGGGTCACAACAGTTTTTTGGCATCTAACAACACCCAAAACGGGGTCGTGATGGTTCAGCTTTTATTCTGAAAGGAGCCGTTGCAGCAGTTGGAACAGCAACAGATTTTATCCAGCTTGTCGTTGGTTCTTTAGCTGAAGAGGAAAGTTACGGATTGGCCACTCTGACAACTTCTCTAGAACGCTTTGAACTGGCGTTAGAGATGACGTGGGCATAGTTTTATACTTCGTATGTTTTGGTTTATGGTCGAATGAAAAGATGACAGATTTACCAAACACCACCAAAACCACGCCTCCGTCAGATCTGGCAGATTCTGATTGGATCAGTAAAGCAATGTGTCATGTCTTAACGCTACGTGAGATCAGTCCTAGTGGAAACATTTAAAGTCATATTACTTATTATATTCTATAGGATTATAATAAAGTAATTAATATTTTGATTTCACAGATTGGTCACATCTAGGGCTGCAGCTATCGAATATTTTAGTAATCGAGTATTCTATCGAATATCCGGATCGATTAATCGAGTAATTGAATAAAACATACTTTTGCTAAATTAAGGTTCAATTATAAATATACAATATAAAAAAGACAGACTTAATAATGAGAACAACAAATTTAAATGTTATGTATAAATGACATTTTATTAATGTGTTTGTATAATGGAAAATAGTAATTGTTTCTTTAGAAAAATCAGAGAATTAAATTACTTCCACCTTAACATTTGAGATGAAAACACAAATATAAATAATATTACTTTAAACTTAACATTCCCTGAGACAGTTACATAAAAAAATAAAAATATTAGTATCAAAAAGAATGTGCAATAAATTATTCCGTTAACACTGCCCTTCAAATGTGCAACTTTATATTCAGAACTAATGTAAGACAGTAACTTGGCCCACAAGTCCTACTACTGTAAACAAGGATTTTAAACTATCCTCAAGAGACTGCCTGAGGAGTGGAAGTTGCAGCCCTAGTCACATCTTATTATTGACTAATACTTTGTTTGATTAGCTTTATTAAAAATAGAGTTCTTTCATTAATTAAAAGGAGAGAGTCCTTTTCTTCATTCTTCTCTTGGGCTGGAAAGAAAGCAGTTTAGAGCAAATGCATGAGACCTTGAGACCATATCTCATGCAGACTAGTTCTGTGTCAGAGGGGAGGGGGAAAATGACTTGGTGGAAAACAGTCATTTCATACTGTTACAAAACGAACTGGTGTTAGCGAGAGGGTTCTTCCTTGTCCTATCGTGCTGATGTGTGTGGATACTTTACTCCAATAATTATCATGCTAATTAAAAGTACATAAAATTCAAATGTTATTGTAAGAAAACAGATTTTAGTGACTCTCGTCTGTTTGTATTTTCTTTGTTTTTCTCCAGTTTGATAAACCCGGAGCCAGAGAAGACTATGACTATCCTGAGATGGCCAAAGACGCAGGTGGTTGATTCCACACAGGAATGGATAAAGTACATTTCTAGATTCAGGGTTGAAACGAATTTTCATGTGTTAGAAAGGAGGTACAATGGTTGATCCACCTGTGAAGCACGGTGGAGGCTCTTATGGTTGGAGGCTGATCAGTAAAATAAAAGAAAAAACATCAATTATGTTATTTTGCAGCACAACACTGATCCTAAACACATCACAAGTTCTGTAAAACACTCAGATAAGCACAATAAATAACACCAAGTAGTTGGATTCAGGTGGGGTCATTTATTTTATTATGATAAAGCAGAAAAAGCTTTCAAATAGGCCTGGGACGATGACACATTTTGCTGGACTATATATTCGCCAACAAATTATTGACGATAAATGATATTATTGTCGACGTTATCCAAAATAACCACTTATGCAATGTTAATATATCATAATAACACAAGTGCACCCTTTAAAATGCAACAATTAAACCTTTATTTAACTCAAGTGATATATATTTTTGGCAGTAATAAAACGTTTGAGCTCCGATTGTTTCCTTTGAGGTCATAGAGGTCTACGTTATTGGTTGTTTACAATTTCTGAAAATACCGATCTCTAGCCTCTCTCAGAAGTTTATCCCTGTAGGAATGTGTTCATCCTCGTTCGTTTATCCATCCTTTTGACTCTTGTTTCTGCTTCAACTTCAGCTGCGGCTTCCCCTAGCAACGCAAGTCATACACCTAAAATGGCGCTAAGGGGCGTGGTTGACACGCAGGTCACGTGTCTGACAAAGACCGATACAGGGTATCCGGGGGTCCTTAAAAAGTCTTAAATTTGCTTTTCCAAGTTTAAGGCCTTAAAAATCCTTAAAAATGACAAATAATCCTTAAATACAGTTTCCAAAGGTCTTAAATGTCCAAAGACCCAATAAACAAGATTCTTTTATTTCTATAACATTTTCGTGAATTTCTATTTAGTATTCAGCATTTTTTGTGTATGATATTGGCGTAAGCGGAACCTTACACATTCGGTTGGTTTGTGAAAGGGGGCTATTTTTAGATGAGCACATTAGCTGGTTAAGCTAGTGGGAGCTTGCGCCATGGGGAAGTGCAAGTTTAATGGTAACTGGATGGCTAATTCCACGTTCACGACGTGGTTAGCACCGGTTCCAGGCAATAGCTGGAAATTTTATCTTAAATTTAATAAAAAAAAATAGCTTAAATTTGGTCAAAGTGGCCTTAAAAAAGGTCTTAAAAACTCTTAAATTTGGCTTCCTTAAACCTGCAGATACCCTGCGATATATCGAGGCTGGAAATTCATTTTCATCAATCGTACGATTAATTGATTAATTGATTAATTGATTATCGTCCCAGCTCTACTTTTCAAATATTCTCCAACATGCCTGGAAAACTTTCCTGAAGGATTGAACAGTGTATTTCAGGCTGTCCATAAATGAGTAATAAAGTGTGTGTGTGTGTGTGTGCGTTTCAGGTGAAAGAGCTCTTGTAGATGCGGGGGTCCCATACTCCGCGGTAGAACAGGCCTTTGTAGGATACGTCTACGGTAAGGCCTGCATGGTGGAAGCAGGAGAACTTCTAACATAATCTCCTTCATAAATATAACTCTGTTTTTTTTTAAATCTACCCGACTGCTTCAGGCGACTCTACATGTGGGCAGAGGGCCATTTACCACAGTTTAGGTCTGACTGGGATTCCCATCATCAATGTGAACAACAACTGCTCCACAGGCTCCACTGCCCTCTACATGGCCCGTCAGATGGTCCAAGGAGGTGAGACCACCTGGAGACTTGAAACCACATGTGTCACTTGGGTCTGGCCCATTATTCTTCCATAATTATTACCGACCCATGGATGTAGAGGACACAAACAACAAATCCCAGAATGCACCGGGTCAGCGTGGAGGATCTTGAGCCAAGCAAAGCTGTTAGGATGTGATCTGAGCTTTTATCAGAGCTGCTGCTTCCATTTATATTTTTCTGCATGTTTATTTGAGTTTATCTTGATGCTTGATGTAGGGTTAGCATTTGTCTTTTCACCGAGGAAGTGTTTGGCTTGTTATTTAAGATGAGATTTTGTTTATAAGGTCTCTGTTGCAGGTCTTGCCGACTGTGTGCTTGCCCTTGGTTTTGAAAAAATGGAGAGAGGCTCTTTGTCCTCCAAGGTACCATTCATCATGTCTGGATGTGGGAAGAATAAAACCACAGACAAGTTGTCTTTCATGCCTTAAAGTTCTGTTGTAAATCTGTCTTCAGTACATGGACCGGACCAATCCGATGGACCGCCACATGGAGGTGATGATCAACCGTTACGGGATGGTTGCTGCACCTGCAGCACCACAAATGTTTGGTAATGCTGGCAGGGAGCACATGGAGAAATACGGTACATGCTCCTATTAACCATAAAGCATTCAGGCTCCATTCCATAATAGCTCATCTTCTCTTGTCATTATTTAAAATATCTGAGAATAGTTCAGGGGTCTCCAACCCTCAGTCCACCTAAACAAAACCTGTTTACAGCTTCAGCTCTTCCACAACCTTTTCAATAGACTTGATTTATAAGTTTTGGTCAACATGTAAGCAAATTAGAACCACTGAAAAGGTATTTTTCCCCCCTCAGATGTCTGAGAATAATTTTAGAATTCTGAGATTAAAGTCAGAAATCTTTTTTCCTCGGGCATCGGGTCAGGATGCCTCCTGGACGCCTCCCTGGTGAGGTTTCCCGGGCATGTCCAACCGGGAGGAGACCTAAAGGTAGACCCAGGACATGTTGGAGGGACTATGTCTCTCACCTGGCCAGGGAACGCCTTGGGATTACCCCGAAGGAGCTGGCCCAAGTGGCTGGGGAGAAGGAAGTCTGGGCCTCTCGCCTTAGGCTGCTGCCCCCGCGACCCGACTCCAGATAAGCGGATGAAAATGGATGGATGGATCTTTTTTCCTCTTCTGTAAATATTTACTATGAGAGATTTGTTCAGTTCAATTAATTTTTTTGTGTAGCACCAAATCACGACAAGAATCGTCTTTAGGCTGTTCATGAAATAAACATCCCAATTGAGTTCAGTTCATTATGCCAGTTAGTTTAAATTCAATTCAATTCAAAAATACTTTATTAATCCCGGAGGGAAATTCAATAAAGTCTTCTATGTAAAAAAATCCAGCTGATTGCATCGAGTTACTGGAGTTGGTTCCACAGGAGAGGAGCCTGATAGCTAAAAGATCTGCCTCCCATCCTACTTTTAGATATTCTGGGAACCACCAGTAAAGCTGCGGTCTGGGAGCGAAGTGCTCGGTTAGGAACATATGAAACAATCAGATCACTGATGTATGATGGAGCTTGATTATTAAGAGCTTTATATGTGAGGAGGAGGATCTTAAAATCTAATCTGAATTTAACAGGTAGCCAATGTAGGGAAGCTAAGACAGGAGAGATATGATCTCTCTTTTTAATTCTCATCAGAACTCTAGCTGCAGCTTTTCGGACAAGCTGAAGACTTTTACCATGCCAGTTTATTTATCAAGCACATTTAAAAACGGCATGTGAGCTGACCAAAGTGCCTCACAGGGGATACAGTAAAAATGCACGGCAAACCAGCCAGCACAAACAAGTATAATACATAAAAACAAAACAAGAGATCAGCCGATTGAGTCAGTCAATGACACCAGATGAGGCAATGCAGATAAAAACATTAAGAGAACTAAAATATTACACACTAGTGTCATGGTTCAATAATATCAATAAAACCTCTAAAAGCTAAAATGAAACCCATTTCTGAGTCATGATTTAAAAGCCAGATGATAGAATTGGGTTTTGAGCCTGGACTTGAAAACCTTGACAGTAGGTGGCTGGCGGATTGTAATGGGCAGAGCATTCTGACGTACAGGGGTAGCATACACGAAGGCCCGTTCCCCTCTTGTTTATATTTCATAGTGGGTGTACAGAGTGTAGCGTAATGGTTTATGGCTCTTTTATTAAAGAGGAACCATTCTACATATTAATTTGAGATATTAATTTTAATAAATTAATAACCAAATTTTATAGAGATAAGAAGACTCAAAGGTTGTTTTCATCGATAAACTGACAATCATATCCGTGTGTCTTTGTTTCAGTTCAATGAAAAGACAAGTTTGAAAGTTAAGAGTTTTAATTCTTCAATTTAAACTAATGATTTGAAATGACAATCATAGGAAAAATAATCAACATTGGCAACTTTGTTGGACAATCTTTAACAGTTGATATTTTAAGCTTGCACAAATAGACCTTGTGTTGGATGTGCTAAGATTTGAGAATGATGGAATTATGAATGCATGCATGCATGTGTGAGAGATTGCTTCAGGGAGAGAAAAGGCGAATCTGAGTGAAAATGATGGTTTGAATGAAACTTAGTTCTTATTAGAAGAACTGCATCAGAACGCCATCTGTCGTGTGCTGCCTCACTGTACGAGGACCCCCTTTAGACCCAGACCGAAGGAGGATGTTTCTCCAGGAGCCACCTTGGCTGACTTATGGGCCATTCCCATCTGTACCGGGTCGGCCCGGGCCGGGTAGCGTAGGTTGTTTACATATCTGGGTGGCCTGGTATTTTTCCGGGCCAACCAAGGCTCATTCTCAGCCCTCTTCTCGAGGGGGTCTGCTTCAGGCCGACCAGGGCCAACACGCCCACTGCTGACAGCAAATTCACACCTTCCATTAGAGCAAGCCTCTGATTGGTGGGTAGAATCAGCCCACATGGGCTTAAGACAAGGATGTGTGGAATCAACCGGGCCAGGCTGGGGCCGACTGGGGCTACCCAGCCCGGGCCGACCCGGTACAGATGGGAATGGCCCAAGAGAAGACGAAGGTGCGCTGACGGTCCAGTCCAGAGTTGACCTCGGTACACGTTGATGAAGCGTTTGGCAGATGCGCGTTCTCAAGTTTAAATTAACTCAGAAATCAAAGACTCTGGACGAGTCTGCGTTAGCTGGTTGCATTTCAGCTATTCTGTCTGGCTTGACAGAAATAGCGTGGGGGGAGAATAGAGCCGGCGGCTCCGTTCCCCGTTGGCGTTTCTTCAGCACGTCCGCTCTCTTTCGTTGTCAAACCCGAACTGACTAACTTACCAAAACCCACTTCTCTTCCCAAAGCAAACTTGTGCGTCAGAGCAAATGTGTTTTGGAGTTACTGTGAATGCAGACCTGTGTGAGCGAATGTGAAGGTCATCACTAAACATCTCTAAACATTATTAATTAAGTATTGATTCATTATAGTTCATTATGATTACCCAAAGCATAATAATAATTCATTTGATTAAAATACATTTATAATGAGTAAAATGGTAAAATGTTTATTTAGCATTAATAAACAAAGGAAGCGTTAGACTCTTTATTATTATGACTAGCTTTCCTGTGAGAACTCCTTCTTGTGGTGATGCAGGTGTTAGATGTTGTTGATTCCTTGTAGACTTGCTGGCGGCTGAGGTCTTTATCTGTGGGTGAAAGTTGCTGGTGACCCAGCTTCGACCCAGCCGGGCAAATACAACCTTTGGCACAGAAAAACCCATACTTCCTCACGCTACAAGAGTAACAGGCAACGAGTGCTTTGGCACATATGGTTTAAGCAGGTTTTAACTACATTCTGTGGACTTCCTGATAGTAATGAATTACAGTAATCTAGTCTTGATGTAATAAATGCATTAACTAGTTTTTCACCATTACTTCAGGAAAGGATGCTTCTAATCTTAGCAATATATATATATATTTTCGTTTATTTCATTCAAAATAAAAACAAATAAAACATATAAACAATAAGAAATGCATAACAAAAAATCAAATTTGAACGAAAAGGAGCTGAATGAAGAAAAACATCTTATAATTTCTGCCCCCTTTTCCAGTAGAAATAATCTATTTGTATATAATTACCATTAGTCAGACACACATACAGATTCATTTTAAACTTTTTCCTGTTCTAAATTCCATTGCGATCATGATCATTGATTTAATTAACATTTTCATAATTATTTAGTACACTCAATTTGGTACATTTTTTAAAATATATTAAATGACAGAGTTTTTTTTAAATTTCCCTTTTAAGGTTATTCCATAATTTAACAGCATTTACAGATATATTCCACTCCTTAGTTTTAGTTCTAAATCTGGGTTTTGTAAACACATCAGTTTCTTTCAGCATGCAATTACTAGTTCTCTTTTCAAATATCCCCTGAATGTTTGTTGTTAATCAGCCTTTCTCTGTGGTGGACCACACCAGTTCTGGCCACTAGGATGATTCATGTTGAAGTTTATATTGGGGACGTCCCGTTCCGATATTGATATCGGAAGTAATTTGATATTGGCCCAAAAACAGTGTATCAGATTCAATCGGGCGACATGAAAAATCTCCCATATTAGCAGTCCGTTAAGGTTTACATTTCTGCAACCAATGGTTAAGAAAAAATGTTAATTTTTTCATACTTGCTGTTATTGGCTCTTGTTCTCCAATTGAGTAATATCACTTGATCTAGCCTTTCATACATTCCACGCTATGAAATAGATAAAAGTGTGTTTTATTTGTGCTGATATCCATCGGATTGATATCGGTATCGTTCAATACTGAAGGCTGCAATATCGGTATTGTATCAGAAGTGAAAAAGTTGGACATCCCTTGTTTGTATTATTTCATAAGCTAGACCTGTGGTTAGCTGGCTCACTTAAAACTTGTTTTTGTAATGTTTTTGGATCCTGCCACTTGAAAGAATTGGAATCAGGAATTGATAGGAACCAGAATCGAAACGAGGATTTGGAATTGGAATCACAATTGTTCAAATAAAAATTCAAACGATGCTCAACCCTACTGGAAAGGTCCACTCCAACTCTCTATCTTCTGGTGTAATACTGTAACTTCATGAGGGATCAGTCACTTTGGTGCTAAAGAGTTAAATCGATCTTCGGACGAATCGATCCTCATGAATATTTTTACGAGAATCGATTCAGAATTGGAGAATTGTTTTTTTTAACACACCTTTTGACTCTTTTCTGCCACAAAAGCACATTTTGTTCCCACAATTTTTGCCGACTACAAAAACACCAAAGATAGCAAAGTTAGACAGAGAACAGAGGTCACTGCTGGACCAACAGGACACTTTTTAAACAAACTTAAAACAAGGTGAAGGAAAAACTGTCTCAAATAACTGTGCGTTTTTTTAGAAGAAAAAACTTGAAGGTTTCCCTCTTCTCATCTACTGCCTGAATGTTTTTAATTAAAGGGACATTATGGAAGTTTGACAGCCAAAACATGTATAGAAATAATAAATATCTTCTTCATACATTCTCCTGCAATGCCCTGGTCCTGTAGAATGAGCCCTGGCATTTTTACTGTGATTGCCTGTTTTTCTGTAAAATCACAGAAAAAGAGAGATGCTCGGGTCGAGCAGGCTGCTTCATGCGCGTTCACGCTCAGGCATCGCCCTCCGAACCGTTCTTTGAATGTTGTTTCAGTTATCATTAGGGATATAAATGTTACACATACAAAGGACGTCGTTGGCGCTTTAGCTCGTCTAGTTAGACACCGGACTTCCGTGCAGAGGATCCGGGTTTGATTCTGGGTGTGAACAGTTTATTTAGAGTTTCTTTTTTACATTAATGGTATATTTTTTACAATAAGATGCCCAAATTTTTATTTGAGACTCGCCGAACGGCATTGAATTCACAGATAAAAAAGATGTGGGTTCAACTTTCATTTTGGAACAATTTTTCAAGCAAGGGAAGGGAATGATCTGAGCATGCAGGAGGACTGACCCATCATAAACCTTTGTCGGCTGTGCTGAAGAGAAAGCTACAGAACCAAATTATTTAATTAGCTGCACGTTCTCCTGTCCACACACACACACGCACGCACGCACACACGCACACACACACACACACACACACACACACACACACACACACACACACACACACGAGCCTACTATTGAAGCTGCTGTTACGCTTTTGGCCTGAGGGGGCGATCTCGAGCATAAAAATTCAAAACTCCGTAAAGTCCCTTTAAATGAAAGTTTCCTCTCCTGTTTTTGGCAAGAAGTGTACGTCATCAGCACGGTGACTTTTTGTGCCTGAATTCCAAAAGATCCGTTAAAAGCAGGACCGGATCAGCGTGAGACCAGAAACCAAAGAAAAAAACTGAGTGGCTGTAATTAGGAAATAAATTAAAGAAACAAGTTATTTTAATATTTGTTTACACACTAGTGAGTCTAGATATGTTTGTTACTGATTGTTTTTTTATAAACACAAGTGGGACAACGATAATCTGACTTATCTTCCCATCTACAGGCACCAAACCGGAACACTTTGCCAAGATTGCCTGGAAAAACCACAAACATTCCACGAATAACCCGTAAGCAGCTCCAGAATGAGCTTCACTATGTTTGTGAGTATTTCTGTCAGCGCCGTCTGAGCAGTGTGTTCCTGCAGGTATTCCCAGTTCCAGGATGAGTACAGCATGGATCAGGTGATGAACTCCAGGAAGGTGTTTGACTTCCTGACTCTGCTGCAGTGCTGGTAGGAATTAACAGTCCTTCCTGAGCCAGTTGCAGATCGGGAGGACTAGACTGATCCAGTCTGTCCTGCTTCTCCTCTCTCACAAGCCCGACCTCCGATGGTGCCGGGGCAGCTGTGTTGGCCAGCGAGGTCTTCGTTAGGAAGCACCATTTGGAGAACCAGGCGGTGGAGATCGTGGCCCAGGAGATGGTGACCGACCTCGCTTCCACGTTTGACGAGAAGAGCTGCATTAAGATGGTGAGATGTGCGAAGAATCACAGGACCGACACACTCCTGTTCGAACAGTGACCAGGTGGAATAACGGCCCGTCTCTGATCAGGTGGGATACGACATGTCTCGACTGGCTGCAAAGAAGTGCTTTGAGGTTGCAGGTCTGAAGCCGAGCGATGTGGACGTGGTGGAGCTGCACGACTGCTTCTCAGCCAATGAGCTCATCACGTATGAGGCTCTGGGCCTGTGTGGAGAGGGTAGGCTCTCCGCTCAGTTTAAGGCTCTAATAAATGAAAAAATAAGTGGGCTGCACATCGTTGCAGTGGCTAGCACTGTTGTCCTGCTGCAAGAAGGTCCTGGGCTTAAATCCCAACCTGGGGGTCTTTCTCTTTTGAACCTGGTGAAAATTAGAGCACTGTATAAAAAGAAAATTTAAATATAATAATAATAATAATGCGTTGAACTTATATAGCGCTTTTCAAGACCCCCAAAGACGCTTTCACTCACTCACGTTCACACACTGCTAGTGATGGTAAGCTACTTGTAGCCACAGCCGCCCTGGGGAGGTCTGACAGAAGCGAGGCTGCCATTTGGCGCCGTCGGCCCCTCTGACCACCACTAACACAGGCAAGTTGGGTGAAGTGTCTTGCCCAAGGACACAACAGCAGGATACCCCTGGCGGGAGCTGGAATCGAACCCATGACCCTCCGATCATGAGGCAACCCGCTCTACCACCTGAGCTACTGCTGCCCCAAATATGATGAGTTAATACGTTTAAATACTAATAAAGGATCATAGTGCCCTAAGAAAGAACTAAAAAAAAAAGTTATTGGAGTAAAAAGTTTATTTATCATAGAAAATTTTCCCCAGCCTCCTCCCACAGTCTAAAACATGACTGTTGGGTTGGCTGGTCCGTCTAAATTGTCCTTGTGTGTGTGTGTGTGTGTGTGTGTGTGTGTGTGTGTGTGTGTGTGTGTGTGTGTGTGTGTGTGTGTGTGTGTGTGTGTGTGTGTGTGTGTGTGTGTGTGTGTGTGTGTGTGTGTGTGTGTGTGTGTGTGTGTGTGTGTGTGTGTGTGTGTGTGTGTGTGTGTGTGTGTGTGTGTGTGTGTGTGTGTGTGTGTGTGTGTGTGTGTGTGTGTGTGTGTGTGTGTGTGTGTGTGTGTGTGTGTGTGTGTGTGTGTGTGTGTGTGTGTGTGTGTGTGTGTGTGTGTGTGTGTGTGTGTGTGTGTGTGTGTGTGTGTGTGTGTGTGTGTGTGTGTGTGTGTGTGTGTGTGTGTGTGTGTGTGTGTGTGTGTGTGTGTGTGTGTGTGTGTGTGTGTGTGTGTGTGTGTGTGTGTGTGTGTGTGTGTGTGTGTGTGTGTGTGTGTGTGTGTGTGTGTGTGTGTGTGTGTGTGTGTGTGTGTGTGTGTGTGTGTGTGTGTGTGTTGCCCTGCGATGGACTGGCTCTCTGTCCGGGGTGTACCCCGCCTAATTGCCCATTGACCGCTGGAGATAGGCACCAGCCCCACTGCGACCCTACGTGTACAAAGTGGGTTCAGACAATGGATGGATGGTTTTTCCCATTAGGCATGGTGCCAGTTATTGGAGGGAGCCTACACGTGTGGGCTACTCAAATGCAAATGGATGGGCTCAGATTGGCTAACAGCAGCGTGACTGCTGTTGCCTCTGCTGCTGCTCGTTCTTCTTTCTCGGGTAAAAAAATACAACGTTGATATGTTCTCTGCAAATAACTCAAGCCTGCAGCAGTTCTGCCTTTTGTGGAGTTGCTAATGCTAATGGTTAGCTTTTACTAGTCGTGACACGCCCTGCTGTCTCCTGGATGCTAAATCAACAACAGCCTTCCTTGTGAGCCAAGACAGTTGATGAAATTTTCAGTGTGACGTAGATTTGTCAGGCTTTTCTAATCCGTGTTTCCCCGTCTACTTTCTACCAGCGGCTAATGCAGGAAACAGGGGTAGAAGGCTATTTTCACGTTCAGCCTGCATGTAAAAGTAAAAAGTAAAAAAAGTTTTTCAGTAAACCGGTTTAATGTAATTGTATCATAATTTGAAAGCGGGGTGGCCGGGCTCAGCCTTAGAGATAGGGTGAGGAGCTCGGACATTCGGGAGGGACTCGGAGTAGAACCGCTGCTCCTCCGGATCGAAAGGAGTCAGTAGAGGTGGTTTGGGCATCTGGTCAGGACGCCTCCCCGGGGAGGTGTTTCGGGCATGTCCTGCCGGCAGGAGGCCCCCGGGTCGACCCAGGACACGTTGGAGAGGTTACATCTCCAATCTGGTCCGGGAACGCCTTGGGGTCCTGCCGGAGGAGCTGGGGGAGGTGGCCGTGGAGAGGACGGTCTGGAGCTCCCTAGCTGGGATGCTGCCCCCACGACCCGGACCCGGATAAGCGGAGGAAGACGACGACTTTGATGTCAGCCTTATACATATACAGCCAGATACTTGAATCCTCATCATTATTGAAACTAAAACACAAAGATGAATGGTTTCTGGAACTCAGCACGGCCTTTATATTCTATGTGGAGCGTTAGCTGTGGAGTCGCTGATGACATGCTAACTCAGAGGTTTGTTCTCTAACTGCAGGTAAAGCTGGTGAGCTGATCGACAGAGGAGACAACACGTATGGAGGAAAGTTTGTGGTGAACCCCAGTGGTGGTCTCATCTCTAAGGGACATCCTCTTGGTGCCACCGGTTAGTAGAACACCAACCTGGAAACCTTAGTTTGTTTTGGTATTAACTCCTCATCTGGACTACGTCTCAAATCCTGACTCGGCAAAAAATACAAATCAGAATAAAACTAGAGACGCATCATTTTCTGATGAATGAACTGAATGAGTTCATGTACTGTGTGAAAAAAAATCTGTTTTAAATCGAGGATTATTGATTTTGCTTTAAAAAAGTAGTAAAAGCGTTGCTCAACTGCCAGGTCAGTTTTACACTCATAAGGATTCTGTTTTGGTGCAGGGGACAGTCAGCACGCAACTTAACACACACACACACACGCACACACACACGCACACGCACGCAGAAGAAGCACCGTTTTAATTTATCCACATGGATGCGCTAGAGGTTAGCAGTGTATCAATGTTACACCCCTCTATGGGCTCAGCTAGGAAGGTGAGGGGAATAAACATAAGATGGACCAGTCTAACAAAAGTGACCCTCGTTGGGGAGAAAAAGGCTTGTCCAAGCAAGACCAAAACTCAAAGTTTCCTTTCAAGGATTTTATTACAAAAAGAAAGTACCAAAATAAGGGCCACAAACCCTTACCAAACTGAGTTTAAACGAATAACTAAAAATGTCCAGAGGACCAACCACTCTTAAAATTAATCTCCTTTATTTAAAAAGGGAATGAAACGCAAAAGGGGAAAGTCCCACCCTTAAATTAACCAAGGTTTGTCTAACAGACAAAACCAAATGCTGAATTAACTTAGGTTACCCAAACAACAAAAATAGCTCAGGAAACTGAGACTTCAAAAGGGGAATAATCCCCACCTGGTAATTTAAACCACAAGATGGTCTAGCAGACACACCAAAACCAAAATTACCGCTTAAATGCAACTATCCCAAAACACAAAAGGTTCTAAAGCTGCTTCTTTACAAAAAGCCAACAACAACCTGGTATTAACTACAAAGTCTGGTAACAACCAACGGGGAGAGAACAAACGTTGCCTCTGCAACTCCAAACATTTCTCTCCCCTGATGAGCTCCAGCTGGCCGCTTTTGAAGGGCCGGCTGATGAGATAAAAAGTCCCAGCTGCTTGTGCCTGCCGCTCCGGCGCTCTCCATGGTGCTGGAGTAAGGACAACATCCCAGAGCGTAGCTGTCCGTGGTGCTGCGCTGCTGCACAGGGAACGGCGCGGAGCACACCTCTGGGCTTCAAAACGGCTGCGGCCGTAACAATCAACGTTCAAGTAAATAATTTTAAGGCGGATAGCTCTGATGTCATTAGTTCTCCCCTGGGGGAGGAGCTGTCAGAGTAATGAAAATACGCCAGATGCAAAAAGACACAGATGCAGCTGTTACTGACTAGCCTAGTGAACTAGACCAAATTCTTGCTTTGCAAAGTTTGGTCCAGGAACGCTCCCCTGGAACCTCTGCAGCCCCAACAGCATTCTGGCTGGCCAATCACAGCTCTCTAGAGGGGTTTCAAACACATAAAGAGCTGGGATTGGTCCATAATGGTGGGCCAATCATTGTGCTCTATCTGCTTAGTGAACAAATCACAGAGCTTTATCCGCTTTGTGGGCCAATCAGGGCACTCTAAATGCCTGGTGGGTGGGATGATGCAACAGAGTGAAACAAGATGGCGGCAGCTCGTTTGAAACGGCTTTTACATCAATTTTGGACTATTAGAACTTGGGCTTCATTAGAATCAGGAGCAGATAGATGTATTTAAGTGCTTTTTTTTTTAGAAAAATGATGTGTTTTCTCCTTCAACTGCGGACCGCCTCATTTACCGATAGCTGTTGTGGTGAGTATGTCACATTCATTGTCCAGAAGCATGCGGAGATCATTTGAAAGACAACGGTAGAACCCGCCCCACAACCGAGAGCCGTCAATGGAGCGTTGCCAGACTAAATAATACATTTATTTAGTCTGGCTTGCCAGGCTAACACTGATGCCATCTAGGAATAACTGAAAGAAGTTTAAAAGTGAATAAAATCAGGTAACTGAAAATTTTCTTCTTCTTTTTCTTCATTTTCTTCTTCCTATTGTAGAAACGACTGTGTTCACCTATGTAAATAAAATAAGGAGAGAAATGTGGAAATCCCTGAGCTCATGGGCGGTGTTTAGGACGCTCTGGAAAGTCTGTGGTGTCCTCCATATTCAGTTAAACAAAGGCGGGCGTGAGCTGTGTTGCTTTTGGAGATGAACCACATCATTCTATTAATTTTCACACACACACACACACACACACGCACGCACGCACGCACACACACAAACATGCACACGCACGCACACACACACACACGCACACGGCTCTTTACCCTTTCTCGCTACAGACAGAGACCGTTTACTCAACATTTTCCAGGAATGAAATGATTCACGCCTTCCGGAGCTGGCTGATTCTATAGGCCAATCAGAGGCAGTAGGCATGAATTTCAGCCGGCCAATCAGCCTGTAGAGTCACCTTGGTCCCAGTCGGACCTCCGAGGAAGAGCTCTTATCTCTCTGAGCGCTCCTTTTCTGTGACCGTCTCCAAGTTTAGGTCCTCCACCACCTCTCTTACCCATGGTGTCCCACAAGGTTCTGTGCTGGGGCCTCTGCTCTTCCTCCTCTATCTGCTTCCTCTTCAGCACATCCTGAGCTCCTTCAAAGGAATATCATGCCATCTTTATGCAGATGACATCCAACTGTACATCTCCTTTAAGCCCCATGAGATGTCTAAGCTGCAGCTGTTACACACCTGCTTAGACTCTATCAAAACCTGGATGGCTGGGAGTTTTCTTCAGCTGAATGAAGATAAGACTGAGATCCTCATCTGTGCCCCAGACAAGCTGGTTCCCAAAGTCAGAGACTCTCTTGGTCAGCTTGCTTCTCACACCAAACCTTCTGTCAGGAATCTTGGCTTGACCTTTGACCCAGCTCTCACCCTGGATTCTCATGTCAGTTCTCTTGTTCGCTCTTCCTTCTTCCATCTCAGGAACGTTGCTAAGCTGAGTCCCATTCTGTCCCGCTCTGAACTTGAGACAGTTCTCCACACCTTCATCTCCTCACGCTTAGACTACTGTAACTCTCTTTTCACGTGTCTGAGCAGAACCTCCCTGAACCGTCTACAGGTGGTTCAGAACGCCTGTGCTCGGCTTCTGACCAAGTCCTCCAAACACACCCACATCACCCCGCTTCTCCTCCAGCTTCACTGGCTGCCAGTCAACTTCAGGGTTCATTTCAAGATCCTGGTTCTGGTCTATAGGGCCTTAGATGGACAGGCACCATCTTACATTGGTGATCTTCTTAGTCCCTACACCCCAGCAGGTCCCTGAGGTCCAGTGATCAAAGCCTACTGGTTGTGCAGCACCAGGCTAAAGGTCAAAGGTGACAGATCATCTGCTGCTGTGGCCCCCAGACTCTGGACCTCTCTCCCCCTGAGCCTGAGATCAGTGGACTCAGTGGTCTCCTTTAAAAAGCAGCTGAAGACTCACTTGTTCAAGCTGGCTTTTGTATGACCTTCTTCACCTCTCTCTCTTTATTCTGCTCTCCCCACCTATTCCACCTTCCTCAGGATCCACTGATTTCCCTCTTTCCTGTTCACTCTCTCTCTTTCTCAACATTTTTTCTTTTAAATCGCAATTGCTTATTTTTGCTCATTTTAAATATATTTTGAAACATTTTCTAAATGCTTTTTTATGTTTTTACATTTTTTGTTTTTGTGAAGCGCCTCGTGATTTTTATCTTGAGAGGCGCTATAGAAACGATACTTTCTTCTTCTTCTTCTCTGAAAAACACACATCTGACCCAGGTGTGAAACCACATTCCCGTCCAGTGCTGACCCTAGTGTGTAAGCGCCATTACTGTCCAGAATCAGAGTCAGCCATCACCAGACTAAGAACTTTGTCAACAGTGAGCAGACTTGTCAGCATCGTAAGTTTCTCCCCTCTAATAAATAACAATATTCGCCCTCTGTGAGCTCCGCTCGGCTCCTCGATCGGGAGTCTCCTGACGGGTGACAGTTTTCAAATTCTATAAACTCAGAACATTTGAATAGAAACACACCCAAATGTACTGCTCAGATGGAAGTTACACATCTCCACTATCTTCTGGTTTCGCTTTTTGGCCAAGAATCTTCATTTTGGTGCGTCCCTATTCTCAACCTTTTCATTGCCTTTTAGGAATTTTTTGCTTCTTCTGATTTTATTTAATTTTAAGGTATAACTGTGATTCTTTTCCACATTTAAAAGCCACAACCATCAGATAACATCTCAACTGATGGTTTGCATGCTGCTGGATTCAGACTCTGAGCAGTCTCCATAGTGGCCATTAGATGGCAGCTGTCTCCTGCTGATGGCTGCCAGGACTGGAAGTGGGTTAAAGTCCTCCTGAGTGTGCATGTGAGGGACAGCTGGCTGTGACCCAGACACGCCTCCTCTGTAATCTCCTCTCACAGCGAGCGTTCTGGGCCGCCGCTGCTGGATTTATGTTCTTCACTTACACAAGGTCAGGGCTCGGAGTCAGGCAGGCTCACGGGACCTTTTTTCTTTATGATTTTCTTTCTTCTCTCACTTAACAACATTCTGATATCAAGTTATCCGCAGTTCCTCTGAATCTCTTCAGAAACTCTTTGATCTCAGAAAAATGCAGGGATTATAACTCAGGAATAAACAATCTGAGTTCTGTTCTTGTTCACATAGCATTCAGAGATCCTGGGAAGTTTGCTTCACATCTTTTAGATGATTGTCAGTGATGGGTTGATTCTACCTCCATTATCAAACAAACACAAACGGGACACGGACAATTGTCTTTTAGAGCAACTTTGCAAAGCGGAGTGTGAGATGGTGTGTGTGTGTGTGTGTGTGTGTTCACATCCCACTTGGCCCAGCTAGGTCTTTTATTAGAAGTGATTACACAATCATTAGATCATTAAAATGGAAAAGAAGAACACACAAGAAGGAGCTTTAGGGAGCTGTCAACCTTATCAGCAGTATGAAGGAACAGAAACTTTCCCAGAAACTAGGGAGTCAAAATGTGAGTGTTTTAATCGTGGGGTCTGACAGCGTGTTTTTGCACGCTTGTTACGAATCCTGGGCTCCCGCACCTTGAATGGCCCAGTCCTGCTCCCTCCATGCTGTTCAGGACCTTTGACAGGTCCTCCGTCCTGCTCTCTCCATGCTGTTCAGGACCTTGGACAGGTCCTCCGTCCTGCTCTCTCCATGCTGTTCAGGACCTTGGACAGGTCCTCCGTCCTGCTCTCTCCATGCTGTTCAGGACCTTGGACAGGTCCTCCGTCAGGCTGGCTTCCACCTCTGCCCGCCTTCGCTGTCCCATCTGCATATAATCAACTAATGAAGACAGATGGTTTAAAGGACTGCAGCTTTCAGTTCTCGTAGAGAGACTCACAGCTTAACACCCTGTCTTCCTCTCCTCTGTGTGGATCTTTGTGGACTTACGGTTTCGAATTGGATAAAGAACTTTGATGATTGTGATAATTAGGATAGATAGTTCTTTTCGTTTAATCCTCGAGTAATTATTAGCAGTTTTCATTCAGTGATCCATTTTTCGTCTGCTCTAGTGCTTGAATTTCAGTTTTCTTTTCAGCCTTAGAGCTGGCTTTAAGTTTTGCTAGTAGCAATACTATTTATCATAGTTATAGCCGTCGATATTTGTTTTAGTTAGTTGGCTCCGGCATGTTTTTTCGTTAGTACCGATATTCTGGTGTTTTCTTCCCTGAGACCGTTTGTCTTAGGTGTTTTGAGTTTTCTCCGTCGCCCTCGTTATTTATATCCGAGTGTATTTGCGTTTTGACATTTTTCCAGTCAAGGACTGAGTAATTGTGTTAGCCCTGTGTTAATAAAAATACATTTTATTTACACTCCCCCTTTCCCCGCACCAGTTTCTATGTTACCCCTCTACCACAACGACTAAACGACATCAGGGTTTGTAACAACGCTGTTCTTATGGCGGAGGCATGTGAGCTGAAAGATTGTAATGTCATAATGCATTGATCAATAAAACAATTTCTAAAATCTCTAACAGTCCGATTGGAGTGGAACAGTGTAGTGTGACTGCTGGTGGCTGTGCATCATACAGTGTGGATGACAGCGATGGGATTATGGTTATAAACTCGTCCCTTGTCGGCGCTCCACAGCTCAGGTGGACTTGACAGAAGAAGCATCGTATTCAGAGTTCAAAGGCTTCGTGTGAAGTGTGGCTTTATCCTGGACACTTTCTAACATTTATGATTTATAGAGATCCTACATTCAGCTTGGTGTGATGATGTCGTGCACTAACCATTCAGCTTTTCCTAATTGTTTGTAAACAAAATTTTTACATCTCCATAATCAACACTTCCTAATCAGTTCAGACATCAGAATATAGAGTGTGGTCATTTTCTCCTCAAACCTGAGCTATGAGATAGTTGATTAAAACTGAAGTGACGGGTCTTTTTAATCTCCTCTCTACAACATAAAATAATTTGGACAGTTCAACACTGACTTGTGCGAACCAGACAGATCTGCCACTTTCAGTCCAGGATCTGGTTTATTATGACTTCAGTCCTCCAGGCAACGTCTTTTTCCCAGGCATTTTTCTAACAGGAAGTCTGGTTGAAATAAGTCTCCACCCATGCCTTGACTCCCACTTTAAAAATGATAACGAAAGTAGGTCATGATGTGATACGCTTGTCAGCCACTAGATGGCGTCGTCAGGTAAAGGTAATAATCCAGAGAGTGACTTTAAAGAGCATCTTTAATGTTACTTTGGTTATCCTTCCAGGTCTTCAGATGACTAGCAGGTTATTTTTAGTTACCGATTCGACGAGTTTAACGATGGTTAATGATGTGTATGTTGGAGTTGTACAAACTCCCGTTTGTCTGGACATCGTGTTCATCGATTTCCACAAGAGAAAATGAATATGAGAAGCATAGAGATCAGACCATATAAACGTAGAGGCGACATGGACTGGGGCTTTCTATTGGCGCTGGTGTAACTGAAGGCTGCCATGTTGGATGGGTCACCAGTCACTCCCAGTGCATTCAATGGGCTTGAAAAGTCAGTAGTAATCCCACATAATCTGTTTTCAGTCGTACGCTGGTTGTTAAAACCGTAGACTGCCCCAAAACAGGCATAGTTGCTCACTCAAATTTCACTCTGATTAACCAATATGGCAGCAAAGTGGTTACACTCCAGCTCTAAATGTCGCCACTACGTATTTTGTTCCCACCTCTTGTGGCCAGTAGCTGTTTGTTTCATAAAACTAGAACATTCATACTGATTTCAAAAGTAAACTTACTTCTTCTAAAGTAGATCCGCTTTTTTTCTGATCACTGTTTGAATGTGGGACTACTTTTTTAAGCGTAAGCAGTAAAGCGGCACTCATGATCGTTTTAGACCAATGCCGTGCTCGCATTTAGTAAACAGGAAACATAGTGTGTATTCAGAGTTGGAAAATAGCAGCAATTATGATTTAATTACCTTAAACTCATAAATTAGAGAACAAAAAAGACTTTTATGGAAACGTGTTTAATGTAATATGTCAGGGGACAAGTTTCTGTAGAAATCTATTAGATTAAAAATGCTCTTACCAGTTAGTGTTTCCAAGTCTGTGTGCATTTTGAAGTTCCCACGCTTCAGCAGCTCGTCTTTCTCCGTTTAAATTATTATCCCTGTTAAGCCTGTTCACATCAACTCCTGCTGCTGGCTCAGAACTGTATGGCTGTGCACTTTCAGCATGTAACATAACTGTATGTTCGGATTCAGAATCTGGAGCTTCGTGCTGCTGCTGTAAATCCTTTTTTTTCTGAGCAGAGTCGGGAACATTTTCCTTGAGCAATGTCACTTCCAGTTTCCAGCAAGAGGCGCAGTTTTCAGATGAATGAGGTAGGAGAGCCTAGTTGGAATAGCAATAGCACCTTTTTTTTCCTCAAATATTTTCCTTTGTTTTACTGAAAATCTAAAGTTTAGACCTGTATAGGGTTGTCACGTTGTGAAAATGTAACCTCACGGTGATTGTGACCAAAATTATCACGTTTTTTTTTAACGTGCTACATTTTCAGACAACTAAACCCTGTATATCAGGAAAATGTTGTCCTCAGTTTGTGTCTAAATTTAGCCTAAAATTTGATATTTTGTAATTATGTTGTTTATTTGTTGACATTTTTCCCCTTTAGTCTTTAAAATACCAACATTTGCCCATAACTTCTTATTTTTTCTCAGTTTGATGTCATCATTTTAAAAATATTAGATCAGATGATACTCAGTACTCAAGTAGCCTTCTAATCAGATACTTTTTTACCCTTACTTGAGTAATAAACCCTATATCAGGAAAATATTGTCCTCGGTTTGTGTCCTTCCAGTGAGCTTTGCAGATGTGGGAAAATGTCATCGGGCAGTAATCGTTGTTAAATTCATAATTATTCTCGGAGAGAGACCAACTCTTATCTGCCCCTGGGAGCCCCGTAATGCATAGCGTCATTTCAACATGGCGGCGTCCGCGACACGGTTTATATGCAGGTAGCGGCGCTGCGGCTGCTTTATATAGCGACTCGTTGCATTCTCCCTCAACCCAAATCCTCGGATCACGCATTTTAGCTAAAACGCTAACGTTAGCTTGCCTTGCGTTGACTGTAGAGTTGTGGGTGATGGTCACGCAGATGTGTCATGAGATTTGAAGCGTTGCTGCCTTTCACAGACACTTTTTCTGCACGTGCTGCAAACAGGATAGCCGTCTTCTATCAGCTGTCCCTCGACATTCTTCAAATATCCACAAGATGCCTGTACTTCCCACTTTGTCTTCTTTGAGGGATAATAAATGTCCTGAGCGCTGCCGTCTCCTCCTTTGGCCATTATTTCGGCTTTAGCTTCAAGAAAGTTTAGGCTGTAAACAACAAAGTGCGCATGTGCCGCCGGCAACTTCAGCAGATGATAACGGTGGCTGGTAAGGGTCACCGCACCTACACCGCAGCCACGGTAACCCACCGAGATAATATGTGTTTTAAAAAACAAGACGGTTATTATTATTGTCAACTTTTTTACCGGGGTTTACCGCTACACCGGTTACCGTGACAACCCTAGACCTGTTACAACGTAAGGGCTTCAACATGTGCTTAACGTGGAAGAAAACACTTTAAGGTTTTGTTTCGCTTTTTCTCGGGCTGCCTTTTTATGTTATGGAGTCAAAGACACAGGTCTGTGGTTACCACGGTGAGCTTAATAGAACAGTGGATGCAGTTTCAACATTTTTTTTCACTTCATTTACAGTTAGCTGAGCTTTGTGCATCTGCTGAGATTATTTATGCTCTTAAATTACCATTGGGTTTCATAGAAGGCTGCTGATGAATGTTAGAATCCTGGGTGATAGCTGCAATGGCTTTAGTCATAGGTGTCCAAGTAATTTATCCATCAAACTATGATTTAGGGATGGACAATATATCTGCATCAATATCGTTAACGGGCCTAAAATTTCATATCGATGCATCACTACTATTTTTTTTTGGAAAATGTTTGTTTTGTATTAGGAACTATGTGCCTCTGCAACAGTGACTCTCCCTCACTGAAAGGACCTATACTTTTATCCAAGCCAATAAAACAGTATCAGGAGTGTGCAGGAGACCGCTGAGTCCACTGATCTGAGGTTTGAGGGGGAGAGAGTCCCAGAGTCTAGAAGATACCCTACATGCTTTGGATAGTTACACGTATCTGGGTACAATCATTGATGATAAACTCAACTTCAGCATCAAATCAATCAATCAATCAATCAATCAATCAATATCAATCAATATCAATCAATATCAACCAATCAACCAATCAATCAATCAATCAATCAATCAATCCTTTATTAATCCCAGAGGGAAATTGGAGTTTCAGTACACACAATTCAGAGATCAGACATACATAGGCTAGACACATGACAAGAATTGGTGACTGTGGTCATTCGCAACCCAAGTCGCGCTACTTTAATAGAGATAAGAGGGTTACATGAGGAATTGATTCGGGAGGAGGGAGGGTTGGGTCTTCACAGCATCTGTCTGCATTCCTTCGTGGGGGTTTGTTGCTTGTAGCTCAAGGCTAATTTGTTTGGGTCAGGCTGAGATAATTTTCCTCTCTGTCTTCAGTCTTTAAACTGATCATTTCCAGTCCTTCAGTGAAGCCAATTTTGGGTTTTTAAACCTGTCCATACCGTCCGGTGACTCTCTCCGAGATGACATGCATTTTGCGCACTAATACTGGTATCACAGCTAGAACATTGTCCAGCTTACGATTCACCTCGAGTAACGTCCGAGTCTGAGAAGTCTTCACAAGGACGGTGCTTTCCGTGGGTGCGGGTCGTCCTCCAATCGCTCCCGTCTTCCCAAATTTCCAGAAAACCAGATATCCTCCCACTCCAATCAGGAGAAATCCAGTGATCATCAGGCAGAATATCCACACGTCTTCGACATCCTCAACGGACAGCTGGCTGAGGCATATGATCTTCCACTCCTTCCAGAAATCCAGCATATATCCCACCGGGTGTGTGCCCTGTGGACATGTGGGAGCCCCCTGCTCCGTTCTCATTGTTGAAAAAATCTTATCAATCATGTTGAATGACCAATTTATCAAATCCTTGGTTAAAAATAGACTTTGTCAGAAGAAATGCAGAGAAGCGCTCTGTGGGCAGACAGGACAAAGAGCCTTGGGAACAAAGAGAAGGGAGCGAAAGAGAGAAGCGTCTGTACTACTCGAGTGCCAGGAAGAAAAAAGAAGGCTGCATCAATATTTTTAGGGTTGATAGAATCCTGTTGAATTAATATTATACATATTTGATCCAATTGTTTTAATTTTTGTTCTGTTTCTTGTCATAACAACCTGTCTGTAACGAAGTAAGACCCACTTAATACGTCCATTAAAATATTAGATTGTAAAACATCTGGTTAGGAAATAATATCCTAACCAGCAGGAACCATCCTTCATTAGAGGAGACTGTCCTCCGTTTGGGATCAGGTGCAGGCTGCCACTCACATACAACACGTACCTGTAAAAGCGTTTAATAAGCTGTGGGGTAGTCTCCTGAACTGTTTCTTAAACACATAGGTTTAATATGTTTATAGGACTCTGAAGTTGTTATTGTAGTCTCTCCTTTAGGATTTGCTAATACTATTTATTTATTTTCATTTTTAACACGTTTTCTTACGCGAGAGAGTTGATATGTGTGTATTGTAGGCTTGGGCGGTATCCAAATTTCAACACCGACCAGCTTCCTTCACGGTGTACGGTGTTACGGGACTAATTAAAAAATGTAAGCCTCAATGGGAATTACCAAACTGTTGGTTTGGAACTTCACTGTTCGGAAACTGAATAACAAACACTATTACTAAGACAATAACAACTTAACACACATTATATTAACAATGTAAAAAGAATGAAGCAGCGTTTGAATGGATTTTTTACCTTTTTAGGCTTTAACATGGGACGTTGTGGACTGACTGCTTTGTCTCAGTGCTGAACCCACTCTGGCACAGACACACGGGTACTTGGGCTAGTCTGGGGAAAACTGGCAGCACCAGAAAAGTGTGTTGTCTCTTTTAAAAGCAGACTCCAAACAGAAGGCTGCTATTTCAGCTCCAGCTCGCTCCTGCATCGACGGGGCCTGCTTCTTTTGCGGTCGTCGTTTGTTTGCACAAATGACTTCATCAGTGTTTACCAACTCTCTTGTATCATTTGCTTCAAACCTGAAATACTGTCAGTCTGCAGAAGAGTGGTATGAGCCAGTCCTCGCTGTCTCGACTTCAGCGGGCGCAGAATGCTGCTGCTCGACTTTGAACTGGTACAGGGAGGAGCAAACACATCACTCCTGTTTTATCTTCACTGCACTGGCTGCCTGTCCATTTTAGGGTTCATTTAAAACTTCTTTTATTTGTTTTTAAGTCTTTAAACGGTCTTGCCCTGCCCTACCTCTCTGAGCTATTGCACATTCACTCCTCCTCTTGATGGCTCAGGTCATCATCTGATCAGTTGCTCCTGGTCGTTCCAAGGACACAGCGTAAGCTCAGAGGGGACAGGGCCTTCGCTGTTGCTTCGTCCAGACTATGGAGCTCTTTGCCGGCACATGTTAGAAAGGCCTCCTCACTGGAAACTTTTAAATCATCTTTAAAGACCCACATTTTTAGCTTGGCTTTCGACACCGCGTAAAGTTTTGGATTTCTATTTGACTTTAGTGTTTTACTTTAGTGTGCATTTAACTTTTTACTGTATTTTATGTTATTCTGTTTCATGCTTTTATGTTTTTATGTTCAGCACTTTGGTCAGTGAGGGCTGTTTTTAAAGTGCTTTATAAATAAAGTTGGCTTCTTTTTAGACACCAAGTCAGCTGGTGCACGACCTGCCGTTTTTCTCCTAGTCACTCTCAGTGCGTCTACTCCCCGCTGTCGCGTGATGACGTTCTAGAGCTTTATGGAACGTCTCTGAAAGTTGGACAAAACATTTCAAACTATTTAAATAAAACTGAGACTTCAACCATCTGTTTTATACATTAAATTACTTTCTATTTTATTTATTTTTATTTTGTTTGTCCTTGCCTCCTATGTGCACAGTTTTTTTTCATGACTGTATTGGAACTGACACGTTGTTGTTTTTTAACACTGGCTGTACACGGTAATACCGTAATACCGCCCCAACCTAGTGGGTTGTGCTTTCTGATGTTCATCCTTGGCTCCAAATGTTCCCATGAGGATCAATAAAACTGAACAGACACAAAAATGAGTAAAAGGTCTGTTGTGTTTGGGTGTAATAGTGAGCGAATGGTTTTCTGATATGAATTATTCACTCACCAACTTCTTATCATAAAGACTTTCCCAACAGACCAATCAGGAGTCTGCATTCAGACGAACGTCTGTGTGGAAGGTTTGGTCAGTGCTCTGGAATGTGAATCACGCAAGTCCTTAACTTGTAAGTCCTTAAGCTCGTTTGTATAATAGAGACGTGCCTAAGCTCATTAAGATGGGGTGAAATGCTTAGCAATACCGTTAGCGCCGTAGCTCCCTCTGTTAGGACTAAAGAGTGAGTTATCAGATTAGGAGTCATCATAGCACCTCTCTGTTAGCATGGTCAGGTTTCACCCTCAGCCTGAATTAGGGCTGTTGGCTTTAAACCAGTCTGGTCAAAGTCTCATCCTGCTTCTGCAACTTGAAGTTAAAACTTTCTGTAACGCCTCAGTTTGTCTCTCTCGTGTATCTACTGACCGTTAAATGCATCCAGATTTAATTCTCATGTAAACATTACAAACATCAGATCATTTAAAATGACGCCTGTCTCCTCTAAACTGCTGGACTTGACATTTTCAGCTCTATCATTACAATTCTGGTAAGTACTCAGCAGCATGTTGGAGCTATTTACCTGAATTAATCTCATTTTACATCTTTGTTCCTTATAATTATAGTAACTGTGAGTACTTTCCCTGGCAATAGGGGGCAGTATGTACTAGGGTTGTCACGGTGTGAAAATGTAACCTCACGGTTATTGTGACCAAAATTTTCACGGTTTTCGGTATTATCGCAGAATTTTTTTTTAAACGTGCTACATTTTCAGACAACTGAATAAACCCTGTATATCAGGAAAATATTGTCCTCAGTTTGTGTCTAAATTTAGCCTAAAATTTGTTATTTTGTAATTATGTTGTTTATTTGTTTACATTTTCCCCTTTAGTCTTTAAAATACCAACATTTGCCCATAACTTCTTATTTTTTGTCTGTTTGATGTCATCATTTAAAAAATATTAGATTAGATGATACTCAGTACTCAAGTAGCCTTCTAATCAGATACTTTTTTACCCTTACTTGAGTAATAAACCCTATATCAGGAAAATATTGTCCTCGGTTTGTGTCCTTCCAGTGAGCTTTACAGATGTGGGAAAATGTCATCAGGCAGTAATCGTTGTTAAATTCATAATTATTCTCGGAGAGAGACCAACTCTTATCTGCCCCTGGGAGCCCCGTAATGCATAGCGTCATTTCAACATGGCGGTGTCCGCGACACGGTTTATATGCAGGTAGCGGCGCTGCGGCTTCTTTATATAGCGACTCGTTGCATTCTCCCTCAATCCAAATCCTCGGATCACGCATTTTAGCTAAAACGCTAACGTTAGCTTGCCTTGCGTTGACTGTAGAGTTGTGGGTGATGGTCACGCAGATGTGTCATGAGATTTGAAGCGTTGCTGCCTTTCACAGACACTTTTTCTGCACGTGCTGCAAACAGGACAGCCGTCTTCTATCAGCTGTCCCTCGACATTCTTCAAATATCCAAAAAATGCCCGTACTTCCCACTTTGTCTTCTTTGAGGGATAATAAATGTCCTCCTGAGTGCTGCCGTCTCCTCCTTTGGCCATTATTTCAGCTTTAGCTTAAAGAAAGTTTTGGTTGTAAACAACAAAGTGCGCATGTGCCGCCGGCAACTTCAGCAGATGATACGGTGGCTGGTAAGGGTCACCGCGCCTACACCGCAGCCACGGTAATCCACCGAGATAATATATGTTTTAAAAAACAAGACGGTTATTATTATTGTCAACTTTTTTACCGGGGTTTACCGCTACACCGGTTACCGTGACAACCCTAGTATGTACCTACATCATAGCAAGCAAGTGTGGTATTTTTTATGTTTGAGTAAGACCTAAACAACGGATGGCAATTAGGGTAAAAAAAAAAAAGAAAAAGTGTAAAACAACATTTATGAATGGGGAACGTTTTGTAACCGTTTGTTACAAATCAGTAAATGAATTTAGTCCTCATGGGCTCCTGTAGACGTAAACACGGCATCTAATATGGCCTCGCCCAGAGACTTAGACCCACTTCCATATGTTACGAAGTCGCCAATAGTTTTCAACAACTGGGCATGGTTTAATACATTTTCAACAACATTTCCATAGATGTTTCCAAAGATTAATGACAAAAACTACACATTGTGTCTTTAAAAGACTTAATGCTCCTTGGAAGAGCCGTGTCCCTTTTAGTGGTGGAGTCTGAAACTCAACTATTGATTATATCATGTTACCTGTTACACAGTAGATCTCAGGTGATCCAGCAGCTCTGAGGATGTGTTCAGCTGCTACCGTGTAACATTTTATGCGTCCATCACCTAAACTGCTTCACCGCTGTAGAGTCTTAGGGAGCAGGCTCTGACTCCTGGGTCACCAGGTGAAAGGCTGGGGACATGCTGGACAGGTCTCCAATCCGTCACAGAGACACGCCAGTCACTCACACCTGGAAACCATTTAGTCTCCAGTTAACCTGAACATACATGTTTTTGTGCTGTGGGAAAACCCAAACATGCTTGAGGAGAACATGCTAACTGGGATTTGAACCTGCGACCTTCTCGCTGTGAGGCACCAGTGCTCCTCCATGCAGCAGAAACATATAATACCGTCCATAACAGAAAACTACTGATAATGGAAGATGGGCAGGATTTATCCTGGGTGCTGACGCTACTCGGTATTTCCAGGTGCGTATTTATCAAACGTAAAGACGATGTCTGGACACTGTGCTGCGCAGGTAGTTTCTGCTTTTACCGTGTTTAAAATAACCATGAATGGTTTTATTTGAGAAGCTGTACAGCGAGTGACTCACAAAAGTTCCTTAGTATAAACCCTGTGCATGCTGTTTCAATGGCTTTTCAGCCCGTCTACCTTTGAAAAATAATAGATTTTTCCCTGTATTTCAAAGTGAAAATTGATCCGTATTTTAAAACATAATAAATCCAATTTTTCTAAAGGAGAGTCCGATAATAAACACAGCTGTTCCTGTATCACTCTCGTGTGTCTCACTCCATCCATCCAGTGAGATGGTGATGATGCCTTTTTCTGCCTTCATAGTCTGCTCCACACACATCATCGGTAATGTTAGTTGTCTGTCTGTCTCCTTCTGCTCATCATCCCTCAGGTCTGGCTCAGTGTGCAGAGCTGTGCTGGCAGCTCCGAGGCCAGGCTGGCAGGAGGCAGGTCCCAGGGGCCAAGGTGGCCTTGCAGCACAACATTGGCCTGGGTGGAGCTGTGGTTGTTACGCTTTACAAGATGGGTTTTCCAAAGGAGTCGAGGTAAATGGGAATGTACTGCTTCATGTGCTAGGGATGTACCGATCAGGTTTTTTGCTGCCGATCACCGATACCGATATCAAAGAATGCTGATCACCGATACCGATCACGTGGATTGGCCAGAAATTTTCTACAATATTATAATGAGTGCTACAAACTACATAATCTGGGAATAAAGGAAATGTAACCTAATCTAAAATGGTCTGTATTAGGGTTGTCACGGTGTGAAGATTTAACCTCACAGTTATTGTGACCAAAATTACCACGGTTTTCGGTATTATCGCGGTATTTTTTTTTAAACGTGCTACATTTTCACACAATTAAATAAACCCTGTATGTCAGGAAATATTGTCCTCAGTTTGTGTCTAAATTTTGCCTAAAATGTGTTATTTTGTAATTTTTTTGTTTATTTGTTTACATTTTCCCTTCAGTCTTTAAAATACCAATATTTGCCCATAACTTCTTATTTTTTGTGTTTGATGTCATCATTTTAAAAATATTAGATCACATGATACTCAGTACTCAAGTAGCCTTCTAATCAGATACTTTTTTACCCTTACTTGAGTAATAAACCCTATATCAGGAAAATATTGTCCTCGGTTTGTGTCCTTCCAGTGAGCTTTGCAGATTTGGGAAAATGTCATAAATTCATAATTATTCTCGGAGAGAGACCAACTCTTATCTGCCCCTGGGAGCTCCGTAATGCATAGCGTCATTTCAACATGGCGGTGTCCGCGACACGGTTTATATGCAGGTAGCGGCGCTGCGGCTGCTTTATATAGCGACTCGTTGCATTCTCCCTCAACCCAAATCCTCGGATCACGCATTTTAGCTAAAACGCTAACGTTAGCTTGCCTTGCGTTGACTGTAGAGTTGTGGGTGATGGTCACGCAGATGTGTCATGAGATTTGAAGCGTTGCTGCCTTTCACAGACACTTTTTCTGCACGTGCTGCAAACAGGATAGCCGTCTTCTATCAACTGTCCCTCGGCATTCTTCAAATGTCCAAAAGATGCCCGTACTTCCCCCTTTGTCTTCTTTGAGGGATAATAAATGTCCTGAGTGCGGCCGTCTCCTCCTTTGGCCATTATTTTAGCTTTGGCTTCAAGAAAGTTTTGGTTGTAAACAACGAAGCGCGCAACTTCAGCAGATGATACGGTGGCTGGTAAGGGTCACCGCGCCTACACCGCAGCCACGGTAAACCCACCGAGATAATATAGTTTTTTAAAAAACAAGACAGTTATTATTATTGTCAACTTTTTTTTACCGGGGTTTACCGCTACACCGGTTACCGTGACAACCCTATGGCTGATCGGTCTGCTTTGATCGATTTTGAAAACTCCGATCAAAACCGATAGGGGTGCTATCGGCCGATTACGATCAAATGCCGATCCATCGGTGCATCCCTATCATGTGCACACACTCCTGCAGCATTATTATGCAGCAGTTTGTTGTTCCTATTTACGCATGCCCTAAAGGCCAAGTCCTCTGAATAAACCATTTTACTTGTTATTTTCTTAAATGTGATCAGTCACTCTGAGTTTAGCATACCGGGACTCGCCCATCTTGTCTAGTGACGGGTAAAGGCTGTTGTTGGTTTAGCGTCCAGGAAACTGCAGAGAACATCTCAGCTAGTAGAAGCTAACCATTAAACATCAATGCTGCAGAGCAAAGGGAGTCAGTGGTAGAGTTGCTTTGCTGTTAGCCAATCAGAGGCGAGATGAATATCAGGAAATAAGATTCCAAATCTTGTCATCTGAAGGTCTCGTCTGATTAATTTCTAGCTCCTGAACACAGGCATGAGAGCTTGAGAGTACCTTCTAGGGTCCTATAAACCCCCAAGGTGCTTTACAACACAAACTGTCATTCACACACACATTCTCACACTGGTGATGAGCTTCAATGTAGCTACAGCTGCCATGAGACACACTGACATAAGGCGGTCCCTCCAACCACCACCAGCAGGCAAGGTGAGTTAAGTGTCTTTCCCAAGGACATAAGGACTGTTACGACCCCAACCAGGTCTAGCAAACCCTGGGAGTTCTAACACAGGAAGAAAGGAACAAATCACCTTCAGTAAAACTGTTTATTAGATAAAACTCAATAAGACTAAACCTGTAATGAAATAAGATTTACCAGTTAATTTCAAACCACTGAAACTGAAGTTTAACCAAACAAAACCAACCAGGCTATCACCAGGACGGTGGAACCTCAAGACCAATGGGTAAATGAAATAACTGGAAACTTAATCCATCTCTTAAGTTAAACAAACCAAAACTTCAACTAGGGATGTACAATTTCTTTAACCGGCTATTGACGCCCCTTAACAGTAAATTGCCGGTTAACCGGAAACCAACACCCCCCCCCCCCCCCCCCACCTGACACACACAAACATTTGCCCCAGTCTATAAATGTTAACGCCTTTTCCGTCTACCTTTTTTTAAATGTAATTCCGACGCACATGCTAAAGTCCCACACACATTACAATTATGAAGAAAAAGTAAAGAGAGAGTGAGATGACAGCTGAAATGTTCGTCAGACTCAGCGGCCCATCTGGCACACAGCACTGCTTGCCATTGCGTGCTTATAAGTGCATTCTGGAGGCCACGGAAACACTTCCGTTAGCTTACATTGAACTAGAGCTGGGCAAGAAATCGAAAATGTATCGTTATAAAAAATTCTGACTCTTTTCGAGAATTTTTCCCATGCCAAAAAATTTGATAATAAAAAAATGTAAAGATCTGTCTAGGTTGACCACATTCATTTCTCTTTAAGAAGTGTACCACCTTGAGTCACGTAAAAGTGTGACTCAACGTAACACGTGTGACAGCCCCATCTAGTGGACAACTTTTGTTTATGTGCATACCTGTAGTTGTCGTCCACGTATCGTTATCAAGGTGAAATCCTCAATATATTGTGATATCCATTTTAGGCCATATCATCCAGCCCTACATTGAACTAAATAATTACGTGGACATTTCTTTATTTTCAAAGGCAAATTAGGAGTCAAACGCAAGTAGGAGCGTCATGGCCAACTGACCTGCTGCTGGTCTCTGTTCAGTTTGCTGTACCATGTTCTTAGCCTAGTGAACTAGACCAAATTCTTGCTTTGCAAAGTTTGGTCTAGGAACGCTCCACTGGAACCTCTGCAGCCCCTAACAGCATTCTGGCTGGCCAATCACAGCTCTCTAGAGGGGTTTCAAACACATAAAGAGCTGTGATTGGTCCATAATGGTGGGCCAGTCACAGTGCTCTATCTGCTTAGTGAACAAATCACAGAGCTTTATCCGCTTTGTGGGCCAATCAGGGCGCTCTATATGTCTGGTGGGTGGGATGATGCAACAGAGTGAAACAAGATGGCGACAGCTCGTTTGAAACGGCTTTTACATCAATTTTGGATTATTAGAACTTGGGCTTCATTAGAATCAGGAGCAGATAGATGTATTTCAGTGCTTTTTTTAGAAAACATGATGTGTTTTCTCCTCCTTCAACTTTGGACCGCCTCATTTACCGATGGCTGTTGCGAGGAGTATGTCACATTCATTGTCCAGTAGTATTCGGAGATCATTTGAAAGACAACGGTAGAACCCGCCCGACAACCGAGAGTCGTCAATGGAGCGTTGCCAAACTAAATAATACATTTATTTAGTCTGGCTTGCCAGGCTACCATGTTCTGCCTGGTTCAGCACTTTGATGTGAGGCTTATTGTGTTCCAGGAATGAAATAACTAAGAAAAAACTGCTCTCACGCTGTTTGCTAAGCACTTCACATTTGAGCACCATTGTTTGGTCATGTGATGAGCTCATTTCTTCTGTGGTTGCCCAATATTTTGATAGCGGTGCTCCTGCGCCCTCTAGTGGTACTAAATATATTACACCCAGCACAGCAGAAGGACTTGAAGCAGTAAACGTTACAACATTAACGGCAGTTAACCGGTTAACTATGTACTAGGGGTTGCATGACTTAATTTTTTTAAAAGTGGACAGTCAAGTAATGAAAATCGAGTCGACTTCGACTAGTCGTTGATGACGTCATACACCTGAAGCGGGGGGGGGGGGGTAGGTTCGCTGGAGTTTTTGACAATTAAAATTTCGCCCACATTTTCTAAGTTAACACATCTCTTTTAACAACGGTAGTTTCTGCATCCTACTTCAGTCCTCTCCCCCCTCCCCCTGCGCAGCAGCAGCAAACTGATGCGCCTGCAGCCTCTCAGAGTTCCTGCTGCTCCAACATTACAATAATTATTTCATTTTCTGTTCCTCACTTCTGATTACCTTCAGTGGTGTCTGTTTGTTGCAACCACCAGGTACAAAAACTAACTTGTTTTTATTTGACTATTTTTCTGTCCTGCCTGTTTATTATCTTCCTGCATCTCCTCTCAATCCTAAAGAGAAACTGCTACCTGGGTTCATATATATTCACCTTATGAGTTACCTTTGAACTGCAGTTCTAAAAGATCTACCGACCGCTAAAACAGCGGAGTGCCGCTGCTCGCCGGCCGACTACAACGGGACCGTTTTTGCTGCGGAGTTCGTGCCGGAGCGGAGCGGAGATAGTGGAATCTTGGGGGTGCGTCACCAGAGAACAAAACCGATGAAGAGCCTCGCTCCGCAGCAGCGGAGCGCATCAGGCACAAATAACAGACAGAAAACATGAAAGGAAATGAGCCGACATGAACGATCGCGTGTTTAATTTGTTTTTGAGGTGGTGACACCTGATTTGGCGGTGACGCAGATGGAGCGCGTCAACGATCAGAGCTTTGCATGCGCAAACTGGTTAAGATTAGGATGGGGGTGAGGGGAAGGTTTGGTTAAATGTCCGTTTTACTGCCGGTGTCAGTACCGACACTCTGGCACAGCGCGTCGCCTCCGCCTCCCGACGCAGGGGCTCATCACCTGCTGGAGGACTGCATCTTGTCGGTCATTATCACGTGACAGCGACTAGTCGATGACAGGCGTAAAAAGTCACTACAGAGCCGTGAAGTCGACTAGTCGACTAGTTCATATAACCCCTACTATGTACATCCCTAACATCAACCTTACCCAGGAGGAGGAAATCTCTTTATTACCTATTTTTAAGCACAAACTAGATCTGGACTCAAAAACAGAAGAGCACCCCACCCTTACTCAGCTCATCCGAACTAAAGAGCCCTGAAAAGTGGGAAGTGTTTCCAAGCAGCTCTAAAATAACACAAATGGGTTAAAGCAAAAAGGTTTCAATAAAGGCTTAAGCACAAACCCGGCATTCCTTCAAGCTGCAATCTCTGTCTCTCCTCCCTTCTCTCAAGCTCCTTTGCTTCTATAGAGCTCCGGGAGTTGACGTCATTTCTCCCGGCATGCAACTGTTAAAATCGAACGGCGCCATCTTGGCAGGCAGAAGCCCGCAGCTGGGCTATTTGTTATTGTCAGAAAAGTCAATCAAACGGGAAATATGGTAGATTCCTGCTGTGCCCCAGGATGCAGAACAGACGCGGACGAGATAAGGAATGAGCCATCTACAGGATTCCCCAAGATCCGGAGCGCCGCAAACGTTGGATCATATTTTTTAGAAGCTGGTAGGCAGTGTTGGGAGTAACGCCATTTAAGTATAACGGCGTTTCTAACGGCGTTCTTTTATAGGTAACGGAATAATCTAATTAATTACTTTTCCCGCCGTTGCAACGCCGTTACCGTTACTGGGGACGGAAGGTTGTGCGTTACTATGTGCTTGTCGAACGTTGAGCAACAGTGTGAGGCTTTCTGACCGCCACACTTCAGCTGCAGCCAGGGAGAGAGAGGTGTCGGTAACGCACTTACAAACACGATGATGATTGGCCGGGTGGGCGGAGTCAGTCGCTGCCTGCTGTAGACACAACGGGAATAACTCCGTTTAAAATAACCGCGTTAATAAAAAATATTTCTTTCTGTAACGAGCAAACGAATTAATTACGTCTTCTTTTAACAAAACGATCGTTTCTGTTACTGATAAGAAAATGCGTGCGTGAAGCAGCGCGGTGTGTTGAAGCTGTCATCATCAGCTGATCAGGAGCTAAAGAGGCAGATGTTTTCATCCAAGTGCGACACGGCCCGTGAAGAACGAGGAAGACGTGATGAATATCTACGGCTGCAGACCCCCCGCAGATTTGTTGCTGCAGCAGCAAATCTGCGGGTCTGCAGCCGTGCCCTTAGCGTGACAACGGGACGTCCCGAAGGTCCGCTCGCCTGTTCACCGCTCAGACGTCCTGATCTTCTGCCTTCCTAGATCATCCAGCTGTAACCTGTTTCTGATCATGTCTTTAGTCCCGCTGTAACACTGATGCATCAGTCTCAGACGGCATGGAGCTCAGGTGTTATCAGAACTACCTGTGTGTGTTTACCACCCAGCTTCAGCTCTTCTGTGGTTGGGTCTGACCCACGTTAGTAAATGTGAGTCCTCCATCAGGCTTGTGCCTCTTCTAGTGTCATTTTAAAGGATATTTATTTATTTATTTAACCGTTACTAGATTACCCGCAACAGAAATGCTGCTAAAAACACACAATTATGTGAAGCTGGAAAAATTAGAATACTGTGCAAAATTACATTTATTTCTGTAATTTAACTAGACTGAGAGACCATTTAAAGGCTCGGGAACCTTTACAGGTGTTTCTATTTGCAATTTTAAATGTTAGCTGATTGGGTTCTTGTTAAATATCACACAGTGACCTTTTAATAGTCTAGATTAGTGTAATGTTCCTATTAGTAGTTCCTCCTGTTAAGTGCTTATTTGTTTAAATTATTCAGGTTTATATAAAACATTTGGACATAAATTTTATTATGTTCAGTCATTAGTCATTTATATTTTACTATTGTAGTAATTCTTGCATTCTTTAATGAAAAAAGTAACTAAGTAGTTACTTTTGTTGGTAATTAGTTACTTTTATGATCTTGTAACTCAGTTAGTAACTGAGTTACTTTTTTGACAAAGTAATCAATAACTATAACTAATTACTTTTTTAAAGTAACGTTCCCAACACTGCTGGTAGGAATATCAGTTTATTTCATTTGTAAGGACACTTTTAAAATTAATTATTTCAAACGGTATTTACTCCAACATTTTACATGATAACACACATAAAAGGTGACTTAGATTGAAGTTACAGATGTCTACCATCTCCTGGCAGAGTGAGTGATCAAATCTGCAACTGTGGCTCGTTACAGTCAGAAATGTTGCTTGTCGCAATTTTGCACCTTTGGCATCTAAAGAGTTAAGTGACGCAAGTTGACAGCTCTGTTATACAACTAAGTTTTAAGAAAATACTGAAGTAACTTTTCTGAGGTTTATGAACACACACAACGTTTCACACAGACATAACCTTGCAACGGGCTGTTGCTAATGGTAACAAAAATCTCCACTTACCCTCCCGGTGACAGCAGCGCTGTCCTTTGCAGGAAGAATCCAGATCTGGATACTGACAACAAACCCTGATTGAGTCCATTTGTATTTGTCCAGGCATTTATATGCTCTTAGCGATGCTCCAGAGTAGGACGAGGGATAATTAGCAAGGAAATTATAAATGTCAGGGTATCTCAAATCCGGTAAGAGGTCCGCTCCGCCAGCTTCTGGTGTTTTAAAAAGTATCCCAGGGGCAGGGTAAGGGTCGGAGATGTTTAGTCTATTTAATTCTGACTATATAAAATGATTTCTTCGGTTTTAAAGTGTGCAGTAAACTCAGACGGAGTACATTCTAAGCCGATCCCATTCATTTTGTTTACCTTTTTTGCCTGCCAACATGGCGTCTACTCTCTGAGTGTCACTTGACGTCCGGAGCTCTATGAACTGCAGGTGGAAGATTACAAACACAGTTCAGTTAGGCTGTGAGGTAAGTGTGCCTCTCTCCATGGTGCTGAATGGGGCGGCACTTGGAGAAGTCTGGGTCCGTGCTTGGTTTGTCTACAGAGATGGGCTGTAAACCCAGAGTTCGTAACGACTGACAGACTGGGCTCAAACCTGGACCCCTCAGGTTACAGGGCGGGGCACTTAACCATGCCACCTGTCAGTGCAGCATTTAATCCAGGACTCGAAGGTCTCATTAAACAACCAAACTTGACACTCGTTATTTTTCACGGGCAGCAGTAGCTCAGGTGGCAGAGCGGGGTGTCCAGTAATTGGATGGTTGTAGGAATGATCCCAGCTCCCGACAGAGAATCCTGCTGTTGTGTCCTGTGCATTGTGAGTTGATTTTTTAAGGACAAAAATATCCGGTGCTTCTGTTTCAGGAACTAAAAGTTAATCAGAGGAGAGTGGGGTGTTGAAAACTTATCTTATTCATTAATATTAATGATATACAAAGGCCTAACCTCTGATTGGCCAACATCAACGTGACTCAAACCACCAAATTGTTCCCAAGTATGGCTGTGTCTGCAGCTCACAGCTCCCCCACGGTATAGGTCAAATGCGAAGAACAAATCTCCCACACCAGTGTGACAACTAGTGAGACTTTAACTCTTCCGCTGCCCCTCGATATTTTAAAATATCACTTTAATATCACTTTATATCATAATAAATACATCTGTCAGTTTTCGGCCACTTTTCTGGGGTCGGGTCACGTGGGAAGCAGCTTAAGCAGGGAGGCACAGACTTCCGTCTCCCCAGCCACTTGGGCCAGCTCCTCCGGGGAATCCTAAGACATTCCCTGGCCAGCCAAGAGACATAGTCCCTCCAGCGTGTCCTGGGTCTTCCTCTATGCCATCTCCCTGTTAGACATGCTTGGAAAACCTCACCAGGGAGGCGACCAGGAGACATCCTAACTGGATACCTGAGCCACATCAACTCGCTCCTCTCAATTTAGAGGAGCAGTGGGTCTACTCCAAGCCCCTCTCAGATGGCCAAGCTTCTCACCCTATCTCAAAGGGAGAGCTCAGCCACCCTGCAGAGAAATCTAATTTCGGCGCTTGTATCCGCGATCTTGTTCTTTCGGTCACTACCTAAAGCTCGTGACCATAGGTGAGGGTAGGAACGTAGATCGACCGGTAAATCGAGAGCTTTGCGTTTCGGCTCAGCTCTCTTTTCACCATGACAGATTGGTACAACGCCTGCATCACTGCAGATGCAGCACCAATCCACCTATAGATCTCACGTTCCAGCTTTCCCTCACTCGTGAACAAGATCCCAAGATACTTGAACTCCTCCACTTGAAGAAGGACCTCATCCCTGACCCAGAAAAGGCATTCTACCCATTTCCGACCCTTTTCCGTTATACTGTAAGTACATAACCAATGAATTTCTAGAGTTAGCAGGTGCAGCTACTGCTAGCCGCTAGCTTGTCCCGTCTCTAAGCAGTCATTACCCATTTACCCGTTTAATTATAGATTCACTAGGATAAATACAATAAAGTTTATCTCTCACCAAATAGTTCACAATGTAACCATAGACACACTACTTGGTATATATGTTGTGTGTGTGTGGATGTGTGTTTGTGTTGGTGGGTTAGTGTTGGTGTATGCGCGTGTATTCCCAAAAGGATGCAGGGGGTCCACGCACTTCTGTGAATTTCTGAAATTACCAAGATTATAGTTAAAAATACATTAATTCATTTATAAAATCCAGATAACACACCCAACAGTACAATTGAATCTTCATGCAAGAGTCATAACTATGTCTGTATAAAGTTTGTAATTATTCCATTTACATTGCATATGGGTTGGGGTTGGGGGGGCCCTGACTTGTCTTGAGCCCCCGTCAGACAGGCCATGAAAAACGGAAATGTTCTGGACTCTGTCCGTAAGACCTTTGTGTCTGAATACAAACATCCGGATAATGTGTTCCGGAATTTTACCGGACGAAGCCCCTAGTAACAGGTCCGGACTTGTTACGGACAGGGTGGCTGCTTCAGACTGGTGAGGTCGAGTTCCGGACAAGGGGGAGGGGGAGGAGGAGGGGACCGGGGGACGCTGTGCGCACCTAGATAGCTCGCTCCTGTAGCATGCGGCGAACCACGGCAGCTTGCCTCCTACGGTACCGCCTAGACGCGCGACGGAGCGCTTCACACCGCTTCAGTGATTCCTTTAACCATTGAGCGCATCATCCAGGTCTCTGATGCGTCTTCGTGTGCGCAGAATTATGCTTAAGCGCCTCGTGATTTTTATCTTAAGAGGCGCTATAGAAATGATATTTTCTTCTTCTTCTTCTTCTTAACATGAGCCCGATTCTCTCTCCCCCCTCACCCCCCCCCCACCACCCCCGCACCGCCGTCAGACATCTGGAACTTTTCCCTGCTGATGATATTGTATCATAGCCGAAAGGACAAGTTCCGGCACAAAAGTGGTGTGTCTGAAAACACAGTTCCGGTTAAAAACCGGATTGAATTGTCCACAAATGTTCCAGAATGTCTATGAAAAGGGCTTTAGGCACAGGAAAGGGGATCCTCATAAAGCATAGTTGGGAACCACTGCCCTAGCCAATCATTAGCCACGTTTACATGCGCATATTTAATCGGATTGAATGCCCATTCAGATTGAAAATTCTGCATGTAAACATGTCAATCAGAATATTCTGATCCGATTTGGCCTGATCGGATTGAAATTTCAATCCGATTTAGAGAGGTGGTTTATTCCGTTCTTCATTTCGATTGACGTGCATGTACACAGCCATTCGGATTGTTGGGGTAAAATAATGCCCACTGCGCATGTGTGCAACAGCGAGCGAGCCTCTCCGCTGTCATTTGGACTGCCTGACCAAAAATGACGGTGTAATTAACGAGCGGCGGCTTTTAAATCCGATGACAAGCCGTCCCCGTTTCAGTAATATTTAATTCAGAACTTGCATTTTGTGGAAGTAAAATAAAAATCTGATTATTGCACAAATCATTCGACAAAGATGTTCAAATCTTTACTGGAAATACGCAGGTATATCGTGGGGGTTGCAGCGCACGGATCCCCGTTTCTGTCAGCTTTGAACGCAGCAGCTTCTGCAGCAGGTGATGGAGACGCGCTTGTAAAGAACACAGGATAATCTGGGTTTTACAGACCTGATTGGAGGCTGATGTTGGGTAGGAACACGTCCTCGGTTAAATACTCTGGACGACAGTAAAGTCCGTGTTCGTTAAAAGCACGTAAACGCAGATGACCTGAGATGCGGTTCGTTAATGATGAACACAGGCTTGTAAACTTTCTGAACATCTTGTTATTTTGTTTGAACAGATTTTTCTCAACAGTTTCAGCTGATCGTCACATGTTATTAATAATAAGCCACAACAGAGCTCAGTAATAAAACATGAGCCTACCCCCCCCCCCCCCCCCCGTCCCGCAGCGCAGCGCAACAGCTGTCAATTCAGACCCCTCGGACCAGCTGATCAAGAGGCAGACATAACCCTCCCTTATTTTAATCAACAATAAAATGCAGCATAACATATATCTGCAGTTATTCACTGAAGAAAACGTAACTTCTATGAGCTAAATAAAAATATTAAATTGAATAAATGGATCAGGAAAGCAGGAAGAATAGTTATTTCTGTTTTTACATTTTTCTTTTCGTTTCATGGCGTTTGTTTACAATTTTTCTTTCGGGAAAGGCAACTCTGCACATGCTCAACCTATTCGGATTAAATGCTTGGTGTGATGTACGCACGGCATGATCGGATCATTTCAGTTCGTGTCCATGTGAACAGAGATTCGGAAATTCCGATCAACCAAGATTTCAATCGGATTGAGGAAATTTGCCACATGAAAACGCAGCTATGACAGTCCCTGACTTGTTTTTTGCCCAGCCCGGTAGCTTGGTAGGTACTGAAAAAGAGGTGGAAGCCTGGTACTCATAACCAACAAAGATGACTTGAAACCACCCCGAGACCAGTCAGGCCATGCTGAGTAGGTACTGGTAGAAAAGACCCATATTTTTTCGGTTTTATGATCGGGTCTCAATCGCTGTTGTCTCTTTTATTTACGTTTAATAATTCAGTTATTAGCATAACTTCTCTTTTGGTAAGTTCCTGTTGACCACAGCTTCATTTTCTGCTTTTTATTGTAGTATTTGTTTTACGTCCGAGGCAGCTTTTGTATTAGTGTTGTGGCTTTTTGTATTTCGCTGAACCTTCTGGGCCCCGTAAGATACACAGGTAGCAGATGTTCGATATATTCAATTCTGTTTTTAACTTTAGGTTTTCCTCATATGTTGATCTGATTCCACACACCAGCTGTAATCAGAGGCGAACCCAGTCCGTGCAGCTCGTGTTTTTCTTTGTTGTCAAATTTTTTGTTTCTGCTTCTCTCAGGTCTTCCATCGGTGCAACAACCTGCAGCTCAGGCAGCAGCCTGGAGGACTTCAAAGCTTTCCCCGTCTTCAAAGAAATGGAAAAACATCTTCAGCAGGTGTGTGTGTATTTGTGTGCGTGTGTGTGTGCCTACGTGTGTGTATGTGCGCGTTTATGCATGCGTGTGCATGTGTGAGTGTGTGTGTGTGTGTGTGTGCATGTGCATGCATGCGTGTGTGTGTATGCACATATGTGTGTGTGCGTGTGTGTGAGCGTGCGTGAGTGTATGCCTGCGTGTGTGTGTATTTGCGCGTTTATGCATGTGTGTGTGTGTGTGTGCGTGCGTGCGTGTGCATGCGTACGTACGTGTGGGTGTGTGAGCCTGCATGTGTGCGCATGCGTGCGTGTGTGCGCGTGTGTGTGTGTGCCTGCGTGCGTTTGTGCCTGCGTGTGCGTTTGTGCATGCGTGTGTGTGCATGTGTGCGTTTATGCATGCGTGTGTGTGTGTATGTGCATGTGCATGCGTGTGTTTGTGTGTGCATGCGTGTGTGTGTGTGTGTGTGCCTGCATGTGTGTGGTGTGTGTGTATGTGTGCATTTATGCATGCGTGTGCGTGTGTGTGCGTGTGCATGCGTGTGTTTGTGTGTGCATGCGTGTGTGTGCGTGTGCATGCGTGTGTTTGTGTGTGCATGCGTGTGTTTGTGTGTGCATGCGTGTGTTTGTGTGTGCATGCGTGTGTTTGTGTGTGCATGCGTGTGTGCGCGTTTGAAACACTGAATGGGCCCTTTGATGAGGACTTGTATCTTTTATTGTCCAGTAGAGGCTGTTACCTTTGCATTGAGCAACATGTTTAGAGTCACGGACCATTGACTTTCTATAGGGAGCCTAAGTCTCCTCCCTCTCCGGACAGCTCATGGGTCCCCGGAAGAACGAAACGTGAAGGCAAGTCAACGGGGCTGAAAACGCTATTTTCTAATCCGCTTTGCCTTACGCCCTGGATCGCACATATGTTGTACTGCAATTAAAATGAAAACTAATGATGGGTGTTTTGACCATACCACTCACGTACTTTGACATTTATCAGCTTGTAAAAGTTCGTAATTAGCATGACCACAAACTAGAAATCGGCACGTCACAAATGTGACGTCACCACATAATCTCCTCTCCCCTAAAGCAGCTGCTACTTACCAAACGGCCAGATTTATGGTGGTTCTTTCCTCCTGTGGGAAGTCTGCTTAACTTACAGCCGTTTTTCCTCAGTTTTCTCCGTGTCTGGTTTGATGGCGTCACCTTCGTGATGCGCATTTGTAGTCCCGGACATATTTTCACACAAAAATAGTGTTCCCCCCCCGTTCGAAAGCTCTGTTGCACTCTGCCTTTGGGGCTGTAACACTTTAAACATTAGGCCAAGGCTAAGGTCGCTAGCTAGCGCTGACGGCTGATCTGATTTTTGTCAGTAAACAGGACATTTATTTATTTATTTACTTAATTACTTACCTATTTATAATTAATTAATTAATTAATTTACTTATTATTTGTGTATTTACTTGTTATTAAATAATTAATGAATGGTATTTATTCATGTGTTTACTTATTTAATATTTTATTATTTACTCATTTATTATTTATTTATGTATTAATTTATTTATTCAGTTACAACAACAACAACAATAATAATAATAATAATAATGATAATATAATAAAAAAATTAATAATTTCAAGCTGTAATTACATCCAAACAGATGAGTTACCCCCCCCCCCCCCCTCCCCCAGAGCTATCATAGTGGTAAACTGGATCTTTTTAAGCAAAAATGTTTTAGTTTGAGACTAAAACGTGTAAATTTTTGTGGTGAAGTTGGCATTTTTAACATGGGAGTCAGTGGGAACTTGCTCCTTTCTGGTGGATGAGAGGGGAACTGCGATGTTTATCATTTCTGTCGTTTGTTATGATCCTACGGTCAGCAGGCCCACTGCAGCTAAAATGCAGGGTTTAAGGAGTTTGATGCAAATCATTAAAACCGAGGGAGGAAACTGTGTCCCAATAATTTTTTTGTGATTCAGAAAATTTTGTCCACAGCTGAGATGAGTGGGTGTTCCCTGACAAATGCTCCAGGATCATGCTCTGATATTGTTTACAATATTGTTCTGGATCTGGGATCTGTTCATTCCTGCTTGTGAACTTTCTCTAATGTCAGGAAGTCACGTCTTCCCTTACGGAAACTTTCGTCTGATTGGTGCTTGTGCTGCTGATTTATTCTGCAAGAGCTTAGCCAGGATGGCTCCTGCCTTCTGGAGAGTTTGTCGTTTTACAGATGAGCTGAAATGTGAGTTTTTCCCTCGTAGCTTATTTTAATGAGGTGTTGAAGATAAAGTTTATCCATGCAGGAGTTTCAGCAGTCAGACCGGCACAGGGGAGGGGGAATGAATTTGGAGAGAATGACGAGGATTAAAGAACAAATTGCAAATAAAAATTTCATATAAAATGCTGTCACAGAAATACTATTTCAAATGCGTATTGTGGGCAGGGATGTTCCGATGAAGTTTTTTCCCCCTCCAGTCTGAGTCATTTGATTTTAAGAATTTGAAATAATATAATAATATAAATTCTCCACTTTTGGACTTTAGTGCAAATATAAAAAGTCTAACATTAAAACAAAAAGCACTTCAACTTAAAATGTCTGGCAGGGGTGTATTATGCCTTGGCCCCCAAAATCAATCAATCAATCAAATTTATTTATAAAGCGCTTTTCAAACAAAGCGCAATTCAAAGTGCTTTACAAAATGACCCCAGAGTCCCATAACAGGTTAAAAACAATAACAGACATATGCACGCACACGCACAGACGCACACAGGCTCTTTCACACACACACACACGCACACACACACACACACACACGTAAAAATCATATTTGGCTGAGCCCAGACGAGCCAAGTATGGTCACGCAAGGAAACGCCATCAGAGGAGCCGTCTGTCCCAGGAGCATCAGGTCTTCCACACTAAGTCAGGGCGCTCAGTGGAGGGGGAGCATAGACCCCCACCTATAGAGCGCCCAGGAAGCAACAGTCGACCACCGCTCCCGGGGCAGAGGGCCCCCACAGAGGAAACACTGGATTAAAATGAGTAAAAATATAATAAAAGAGCTAATATAAATGACAAAAGTTAGAAAATAAGTAATATATAAAATCATATAGACAGTAAAATAATAATATTAAATAATAAAACTGTGCTAAAATATAATCATATAAAAATGCAACGCAAGTAATAAAATATAATCATGTAAAACAAGAAATAAAACTGTAGTAAATATTTAGATAAAAGCTAACCTAAAAAGACGGGTCTTGAGTCTTGACTTAAAAACATTAAATGCCTTGATACGGCCCTGGGCGTGGGACTGGGATTTGAAGGTGATCTGACTTGTATCTGTTACACACAGTGAAGTGTAGTGAGGACAAAAGAGACATGCTGACTTGATTGATGAACAAGGAAAACCAGTTTAATTTCCTCTGGTCAAAAAAAAATCAGAAAATTCAGCAGTCTTCAAAATGGCCCCCCATCCATCTCTCTTCCAGTCTCAGTCACTTTCAGAGAGAGATCTCTTGCCACACCCAGCAGTCCACCTAAATACCCTCCGACCCCCCCTCCAATTCAGGTCGGCCAATCACCTCAGCCTTTCACAGAAGAAAAGAAAATGTTAACATTCATACCACCTTCAGCTATTTTCGATAACTAGATAGTCTACATGTAGATCACATCAAATTTACAAATAATTCATTCGATGCTTTTATTTAAAAGTTCTCCACTCGGGCATTTTACTATAAAAAGGCAGCATTAGAGGCGGGCTTCCTCTTTAGCTGTTTCAAGATGGCTGCCACAGAGGACACCTCCTGAGGGTAACAAACAAATTCATGTTTAACACCGATTACATTACAGTCCTGCATGGATACTCTTTAGTTAAAGAAAACATGTTGCTTCTCAACAGTATCAAATATATAAATACTACATGCTGATGAATGATTGCTTTATAAAGGTAAAATCATGTAGTGGGATAAATCTCCCTACATTTTTATTTTCAAGAACTTTGTTTTGTTTTCTTGGTTTTTATTTTCCCTGCCGTGTCTGTGTCTGATCTTCCTGCATCTCCTCTAAGGCCCTGTCCACACGTAGCCGGGGATCTGCCACAACGTAGATATTTTCCTACGTTTTGGCAGGAGAACTGCATGTGGACGGAGAAAACCGGAGTTTTAAGGTCCGCAGCGTCACTTTCCGCGACAAAAAAATGCTGACATCACGTGTGCGACCTGTGTTTACACTAGCCGGCATCATGGAAGCCCTCGGAGCTGCGCTCTGTCACTACCCGATCCATCAATTGTCCAAGCGCTTTCTGCTTGTTTGTTTTTGCAAGCAGAATTACTGCTCCTTGCGGAAGACCACAGACGAAGGACGAGGTTAAGAACGGGGGAAGTACTGCCGCCTACAGGTCTGGCATGTCCTTAACAACGTATTTATCCGGGTACGTGTGGACAGAGTTTTTTTTTTAAACGAGGTGGTGTGGATGCAAGTTTTTGGAGGGGCGGATATTTGTTTTTAAAAAACCCGGCTACGTGTGGACTAGGCCTCAGTCCTCCAGAAAAACTGCTGCCTGCTTCCTCCTATTTCACTTCACGAGTTACTTTTTATCTAAGCCGATCAAATGGATCTACTGACCATGAAAATAGCAGAGTGTGCGCTGCCCAGCTGCACCAGTGACGTGAAGTCACCGGACCACGGGTTGTGAGCACTGCAGCAGCAGAGCGCGTCAGGCTCGAATAAAAGACAGAAATAACCAGGGAGAATATGAACGGACATAAACGACCGTGTGTTAACTATATATGTTTTGGGTGTTCCTGTGGCCGTGTGCAGGACGCAGCTTCCTGGAGCGCATGAATAATCAGCGCTATTCTGCTCTCTGCGTCTCCGCTCAAAATATCCCGCTACACCGAGAGTCCATATGAATGCGATGTAGGTAGAAACTGTGTAGAGTTCAGAATTAGCTACATGTTTATTAAATGATCAATAAGAGGAGATAATACCATATAAATATGAAATATCAACCTGATTTGGTCTTGGAATGTTTAATCAGGATACTTTAGTCTCTTTGCTTATCAGGGGACATGCACTTCATATTAATTCAGACAGTCAAGTATATCGTTTGTAAAAATGAAGTTATTTCTATTTTTCTAAATTAATGATTATACAAGACAAGGTATGAATGAAATGATGGAATGTGGTTTAGATGTTTTAGCAAAACCTTTCTTAAAGGGACTTTACGGAGTTTTGAATTTTTATGCTCGCGATTGCCCCCTCAGGCCAAAAGCGTAACGGCAGCTTCAATAGTAGGCTCGTGCACGAGGCGCGCATGCTGTACGTGCACACTTCTTAATGAAAATAACAGCTGAGACAGTCCCGTGTGTGTGTGTGTGTGTGTGTGTGTGTGTGTGTGTGTGTGTGTGTGTGTCCCGGAGGACAGAGGACAGGAGAACGTGCAGCTAATTAATTAAATAATTTGGTTCTGTACCTTTCTCTTCAGCACGGCCGACAAAGGTTTATGATGGGTCAGTCCTCCTGCATGCTCAGATCATTCCCTTCCCTTGATTGAAAAATTGTTCCAAAATGAAAGTTGAACCCACATCTTTTTATCTGTGAATTCAATGCCGTTCGGCAAGTCTCAAATAAAAATTTGGACATCTTACTGTAAAAAATATACCATTAATGTAAAAAAGAGACTCTAAATAAACTATGTTCACACCCAGAATCAAACCCAGGTCTTCTGCATGAGAGTCCGATGTCTTACTAGGTGAGCTAAAGCACCAGTGATGTTTGTATCTGTAACATTTATATCCTTGATGACAGCTGAAACAACGTTCAAAGAACGGTTCGGAGTGAAAATGGCTATTTTGTTGCTAATTAGCAGGAAATATCTAGAAGAAAGTTCTACAGAAAGTAGCTAAGGGTCCTCAGAAATGTAGCTAGCTTTGTCACTAGGCGTTAGGAACAGCGACAAAGTGGCACTGCCTCTCTCTCTGCTGCTAAAGCTACGGATAGCAAATGCTACGGGCGATGCCTGAGCGTGAACGCGCATGAAGCAGCCTGCTCGACCCGAGCATCTCTCTTTTTCTGTGATTTTACAGAAAAACAGGCAATCACAGTAAAAATGCCAGGGCTCATTCTACAGGACCAGGGCATTGCAGGAGAATGTATGAAGAAGACATTTATTATTTCTACACATGTTTTGGCTGTCACACTTCCATAATGCCCCTTAGACTCTATCAAAACCTGGATGGTGGGAGCTTTCTTCAGCTGAATGAAGATAAGACTGAGATCCTCATCTGTGCCCCAGACAAGCTGGTTCCCAAAGTCAGAGACTCTCTTGGTCAGCTTGCTTCTCACACCAAACCTTCTGTCAGGAATCTTGGCGTGACCTTTGACCCAGCTCTCACCCTGGATTCTCATGTCAGTTCTCTTGTTCGCTCTTCCTTCTTCCATCTCAGGAACGTTGCTAAGCTGAGTCCCATTCTGTCCCGCTCTGAACTTGAGACAGTTCTCCACACCTTCATCTCCTCACGCTTAGACTACTGTAACTCTCTTTTCACGTGTCTGAGCAGAACCTCCCTGAACCGTCTACAGGTGGTTCAGAACGCCTGTGCTCGGCTTCTGACCAAGTCCTCCAAACACACCCACATCACCCCGCTTCTCCTCCAGCTTCACTGGCTGCCAGTCAACTTCAGGGTTCATTTCAAGATCCTGGTTCTGGTCTATAGGGCCTTACATGGACAAGCACCATCTTACATTGGTGATCTTCTTAGTCCCTACACCCCCAGCAGGTCCCTGAGGTCCAGTGACCAAAGCCTACTGGTTGTGCAGCACCAGGCTAAAGACCAAAGGTGACAGATCATCTGCTGCTGTGGCCCCCAGACTCTGGACCTCTCTCCCCCTGAGCCTGAGATCAGTGGACTCAGTGGTCTCCTTTAAAAAGCAACTGAAGACTCACCTGTTCAAGCTGGCTTTTGTATGACCTTCTTCACCTCTCTCTCTTTATTCTGCTCTCCCCACCTATTCCACCTTCCTCAGGATCCACTGATTTCCCTCTTTCCTGTTCTCTCTCTCTCTCTCTCGTAACATTTTTTAATCACAATTGTCTATTTTTGCTCATTTTAAATACATTTTTAAACATTTTCTAAATGCTTTTTTATGTTTTTACATTTTTTGTTTTTGTGAAGCGCCTCGTGATTTTTATCTTGAGAGGCGCTATAGAAATGATGCTTTCTTCTTCTTCTTTAACTATCTGAGCGAGTTTGTGGAGTCTGGGTTGTAAAATCAAGTTGGCCGTAGAGTTTTATAAGCAAAATAAAAACACCATCTGACGCAATTTGTGCCGGTCTACACACCCTTTTGTGAATATCCCCAAGCAATCCAGTGGGTCAGGAGGTCAAGATAGACACCGTCGATGGCATGGACCACTGGTATCAGAGCTCAGAATACCACTCTCTAGTCTGGGTAAGCTTCAGGTAACGGCAGGAAGCTGGAGTGTCTGTTTTGCGTCGAAGGCTGTTCGGAGGCTCTTAAAAGAGCCGTTGTGTCTGTAATCACTCACAAGCGTTGCAGAGAAGCTTTCACCTTGAGGTCAAAAGAGAGGATGGTTTCAAATGCTTGTTCACCGGTTTGGCTGGAGTCGGAGTCAGCTGGAAACTGACTCGATCAGGAAATAATTCCGTTTTATCACCTTATTTATAAACTTGTACAAGTCAGGATTTGACACGTTTAAAGGGTATTACCAAAAATACCTCAGAAAATCACGCCTTCACTCACACACTTAGAGGGGTTAACTCTTAGTGTGAAGTGAGAATGTTTTAAACATTCATGTGAAGTGAAAGTTAAAACCTTTATTTTAATCTCATGACGTATGAGTATACTGATCGATTAACAAATACTTATATAGTCGAGTTTAAGATCTGAAATGAACCATTGCAGGAAAATATTCCATTTTAACACATCCTTGATTAAATGCACAGATTATTCAAACATTTTAGGATTTAAACGTCTTGTTTATTCAACACATTTGATTATTTCAACCTATAAAGTTGTAAAGTCATTAATGATTCATGGAAGATGAACTTTATTCAGAGTGAACGTGCAGGAGTCTCTCCATGAGGCCTTGAGCAAAGATATTATGGCTTCCTTGTGTGGTTCTTTGGATTTTAACAAGACACAAAGAGAATTAGCAAAGTTTGTCCGTCAAACAGCGCGGGGCTTTAATTTTACAGTTTGATACAACCAAGTTGTCTAGGACAGCAAGATGCTGAGCTTTCGGCAGACCCTCCTCGTAAAAGCCACCCCTCACATCAAAACGAGAGACCACTTGTACACTTTGCTGACGTCAGTCTTGCATAGCTTAGGTAATGGGTCTTTCATATACACATGAATTAAAACTGCTTCCCAGTAAAACCTACAAAACAGGATGCATCTGCTGCTCTTGACTTTCAGATAACCATTCAGATAAATATTAGGCCTAGTCCACACGTACCCGGATAAATACATTGTTAAGGACATGCCAGACCTGTAGGTGGCAGTACTTCCCCCGTTCTTAACCTCGTCCTTCGTCTGTGGTCTTCCGCAAGGAGCAGTAATTCCGCTTGCAAAAACAAACAAGCAAAAAGCGCTTGGACAATTGATGGATCGGGTAGTGACAGAGCGCAGCTCCGAGGGCTTCCATGCTGTCGGCTAGTGTAAACATAGGTCGCACACGTGATGTCAGCATTTTTTTGTCGCGGAAAGTGACGTTGCGGACCTTAAAACTCCGGTTTTGTCCGTCCACACGCAGACACCCAAAACGGAGAAAACGCAGATCTTCACTTTGGCCGGAGTTTTTAAAAAGATCCGTTTTCGTGTGAAAAAACTCCGTTTTCGTGTGGATGACAGGCCAAAACGTAGACAAATATCTACGTTTTGGCAGATCCCCGGCTACATGTGGACCGGGCCTTAGTCTTACTGGAACTGATCTCAAAACTCGGCTGAAACAGGATGTAGCACATCACGTACGCGAACACAGCTCTTGGCTCCTACACTTGGTCCGTTGCACGTCTCATATCCCTCTTTTACTTCTTGGGGGCCAGACAGATGTGATGCGTCCCTGGATGTGTGACGCAGTTTGTGGCTGCAAATTAAAAGTTAATTTCTGCTCATTTTGATGAAAAACTTAACCTTTGGTACGCTACAATTGGATCTTTTCTCGGGGTCCCTCTGGGTGTGTAAGTTGAGAGCTTCAGGGGAGCCTGACAACCTTTTGAGAAGAACCCGATTCCTTTTAGCTCTCCTGTAATTTGAACGCAGAGTCTGTGTCTGAAACCACGTGATCAGGACCGATTTCCGATGACTGATTCTTGACATCCCTAATTGTGGGTATGTTTTTTGCAATGCACAACGGCCCTTATTTTGAGTAAAAATTGGCCTTTTTCAGCAAAGCTTCTAAAAACGCTTAAAAATAATCTTAACTTCTGACTTTTTCTAGTCCTGCCTCAAGCTCAGACGTGTTATCAAGTCAGTGTTTGTGTTCACTTTGTATTTTGTTCATTAAAAAATAAGGTAAACTATTGTGTTTGTAGAGGCTGTAGTGTGTCTGGACATCGAGTGCACAGGTTTCCAAATAAGAAAGTTAAAGTCCCATTAGTCATCACACACTGGTGAAATTCATCTCCACATTTGATCCATCCCCGTGGGGAGCGCTGACCTGCAGCTGTGGACCGTCGACAGTGGCAGAACAGCGAAGCCCAATAGCCTCCGCAATCTTTGGTCACATATGTAGCTCTAGTATTTTTTACCCAGCAGCCACACCAACACATTATATTTCAGCCCATCTTAGACCCAGCAGTGTTATGGTAAACAAATTTTACCTGGTTCAACCGGCAAACATTGCGAGAAAGATGCAGTTGAGCGACTTAAAGGTGAAGCAGGATCAACTAAAAGAGCTGCAGTGAGTCTGTGGTCCCTCTCAGAAATCCACAAGAGACCAGCATGAATACAGCCTCGCACCAAAGCTGGTCCTAGCATCCCAGCTGCCCCGGGAAAGGGGAACAGCCAGCCGCCTGCTCTAACAACTGTTCCCGGGCAGGAAACAGGAGAAGCCGGGCACCCGCTCAAGTTTCTTATCCTGCCAGCAGCCCCACTAACATGTTTGACCAAGCAGTTAAATGGCACAGCATTTACCCCATTCAGCCAGCAGAATAAAGAACAGAAATATATTTTAACCTACTGATAAAAAGAAGCAGAAACTGCTTGGATGATCTGTTAGTGTAGTCAATAACCACAGCTTGTCCTCTTTGTCCAAATACTTCCATGATTAACATCCAAACACGCACACAGAGGACATAGCTAAGGTTCGGCGTCGAAATGGCCAACATCTATCTATGTGAGGCCCAGGCTGAGGCTTTTCCCTGGAGCTAGCGCTGATGTCATGTGGCTCTGACGCTCATTAATTATTCAGTATTTAAAGCATCTACTTACACTTAAACAGAAGAGTTACTAAACAATTCACCCCCTCAGTTGTCATGAGTGTAAACTAGATCTATTAAACCTAAAATGCTTTTTTTAACCAGGCTGTAAACATGTTTATTTCTGCTGTGAAATTGGCATTTTTAACATGAGTCAATGAGGATTTGCTCACTTCTGCTGCCAGCCCCTAGTGGATAGAACTACAATTTTTGCCACTTCCGTGTTGGCTTCATGTTCGTCCCAGGATTATGAGGGCTTGGGTTTAACCCCCCAATCTAACCCCTTAAAGCTGAGTGTCAAGCAGGGAGGCATTGGGTTCCATTATTGAAGTCTTTGGTATGACCCGACCAGGATTTGAAGCCCGATCTCCCAGTCTCAGGGCGGACACTCTACCACTAGGCCACTAAGAAAATATCTTTTTGTGGCAAGGTAGATAAACGAGAGCCCGGGCAGGATTCGATCCCCAGACTCCCGGGTGAGAGTCATACGCTCTAACCAGTCAGCCAAAGGGACATCCCCTTGGCCAAATAGCCAGGGCGCATGATCAATCGGGACATTGTGACAGGATGCTCACACGGTCACATTTTGTTCATGGTGTGCTGAAAACAAGGTCATTTGTAGAGATCACTTCAGACCAGAGGAATACAATCCCAGGGACGTGATGGGAGTTCAACGTGCCTTCCATCCTCCAGAATGTGCAGGTTCCTGTAGCCCAGATCAGAATCGGAACCAGCTCTGGGAGTTCCGCCCTGAGCTCCAGAAAGGGAGGGGCAACTTTTAAAAGTTCCTAGTAGGGATGGGTACCGAATTCGGTACTTTTTAAGGTACCGACTGAATTCCATAGTACCGACTGAGCACTGATTCACTTCATTTGAAACGGTGCCTCGTTTCGGTACCCGTCCTTCACAACGAGAACTTGCCTAGACAGCTGCGCATGCGCAAGAGCGTTATGTCGGTCGCTGCGAGCGAGTTGTAAACAGAGCAGCATGGTAGAAAGAACGCACGCTAAAGCTTGGGTCCACTTCACTAAATGTGATGGGTAACTGGGTGATGATGAAACCAGCGACAACGATCTAAGTGAGACATCCTCATCTTAATCTGCTCCGTTAGGTAAATAAAATGTTTAAGATAATGTTAGCTTGATATGTTAGCTTCCGTTTCACTAATGGTGCGTTCGCTTTCTCCTCGGAACTCCGAATTTCCGACTAGAAGAACATGAACGCGCTCTAAAGTTTGGCTTCACTTTACTAAATGCGACGGGTGATTGGGTGGAGATTAAACCAGCGACAACGATCTAAGTGTGAGGCATCATCGTTATAATCTGCTCCAGCAGCTAAATGAACTGTTTAAGATAACGTTAGCTTGATATGTTAGCTTCCATTGCCACCGTTGTTATCAGCTAATGGTGCGTTCGCTTTCTCCTTGGAAATTCTAACTTCCCAGTAGGAAAAATCAAATGAAAAAGACGGTAAAAGGAATGAAGATACACAGTAAATTTAGTTCACAGTAAAGATGTTTGCTTCAGTTTAATTATCAGCTTATAAAACTACAAGGACGATGTTAAAATACAAACAGTTGTATGTTATTTATCGTGATATTTATCAAATATGGTTATAAATTGAGAAAAATATATATTTAATTATAAAAGAGAATTAAAATATTAAACACTCAAAAGTATCAAAAATTGGTACCGTTAAGTACCGGTATCGATTCCTAGGTACCGGGAATTAGTACCAGATCGATTCAAATGTCAAAGGTACCCATCTCTAGTTCCTAGTGGACCAAGGAAGCTGGTTTCTTGGTCAAAACCGGCTCAGAAACGACCACCCCAGCCTCCAGGAGAGGATTGCGGGGTTTAAAAAATCCCTAGGGGGCCAGGGAAGTTGGTTTCTGGGTCAAAACCGGCTCAGAAACGCCCACCCCAACCTCCAGAAGAGGATGGGTGTCTTTAAAAAATTCCTAGCTGGCCAGGGAAGCTGGTTTCTGGGTCAGACCCAGATACGAGCTGCCTGCCCCTGAATAGGATGACAGGTGTCTCTCCCTCTCTAAAGTGCTAAGCTATGTGACGAGAACAGATATTAACGAGTATGAAATAGCGTACAAATGCTCATTAGAGTTTATTATTGTAAAGAATATATATTATATTGACTAACCAATTCAATTTTTGTTGTCTGGGACATGATGGCAATCTACAATACTGTGATGTTAGCTCACAAGTTTTAGCTAGGCAGCTAGGATCATTGACTCACCGAGATATCTGCCGTCTCCGCTGGTTCTCGTGACACCACAGCTAAATCTCTCTCCTTTAGGCATCATTTCTCCCTCTGGGGCATGCTGCAGGCTCATAACTGTATGGTTGTGGTCCATCATAAATGTAGTTATAAACATTTTAACTTTCCTATGTAACATACTCAAAGGCCAAATATTTACTTAAAAAATGACCAGAAATTAACTTTTTAATTTGCAGACACAAACATCCCATCTGTCTGGCCTCCAAACAAGAAAAGCACTGCACAAGGCCTTGTCAGCGGATAAAGGAGCCATAATAAGTCTAGCTACCTTATCTTGGCTGGAACAAAAGTCATGTGGAAGACGACTTTCTCTCTGCATAAAGTTCGTCTTCCTTGATTCATAAATGACTTTACAACTTTATAGGTTGATATAATCAAATGTGTTGAATGAACAAAATGCGTAAATCCCAAAGTGTTTGAATAATGTGTGCATCAGTCAATGATGTGTTAAAATGAATATTGTTCCTGTGATGATCCATTTCAGATCTTAAATTACACCAGATTAGTGTCTGTTGATTTAATGTTAATCTATCCAACACATTATAATAAGATTATTATTAAGGCTTAACATTTTTGCTTCACATAACTGTTATAACATTTGCACTTCACACTAAGAGTTAACCTCTTAGTATCTGAGTGAAGGAGTGACTTTCTGAGGTCTTTAACTTCCTCTTAAACGTGCCAAGTTCTCATTTGTCTAAGTTTTGTAACCGAATGAAATGACTGTTTTCCACCTAAAAGTCATCCCCCCCCCCCCCCCCACACACACACCTCTGACACAGAACTAGTCTGCATGAGATATGACCTCAAGGTCTCATGCATTTGCTCTAAACTGCTTCCTTTCCAGCCCAAGAGAAGAATGAAGAAAGGACTCTCTCCTTTTAATAAATCAAAGAACTCTATTTTTAATAAAGCTAATCAAAGTGTTAGTCAATAATACGATGTGACCAATCTGTGAAATCAAAATATTAATTACTTTATTATAATCCTATAGAATATAATAAGTAATATGACTTTAAGTGTTTCCACTAGGACTGATCTCACGTAGCGTTAAGACATGACACATTGCTTTTACTGATCCAATCAGAATCTGCCAGATCTGACGGAGGTGTGGTTTTGGTGGTGCTTCGTAAATCTGTCAACTTTTCATTCGACCATAAACCAAAACATCCAAAGTATAAAACTATGCCCACGTCATCTCTAACGCCAGTTCAAAGTGTTCTAGAGAAGTTGACGGAGTGGCCAATCCGTAACTTTCCTCTTCAGCTAAAGAACCAACGACAAGCTGGATAAAATCTGTTGCTGTTCCACCTGCTGCAACGGTTCCTTTCAGAATAAAAGCTGAACTCACTGACCTTCTGGGTCCATCTGACGCTGTCAACCAACTGTCGCTTTTTACCTGGAGACAATCCAAAGACTAGTTTGTCGTACTGCTGATGCTGTTTCATCGGCTCCGGTACCGAAGAGGGGTTCGAGGACCTGGCATTCTGGATCTGTACAGAGGTCTCATTCTAAGGGTATGTGTGGAGCGACAACATGGCGTCGAATGTGTTTATGAAACTCCTAATCAATGCTTAGCTCAAGACATTACCTTCACTCCCATCAGAACTAATCATTTCTTCGGATTTGCTGGTTCTGAACAACATTCTACATCACACCATTCTCCGTCTCGCTTCACCTTAGTAACACCATACATTTAGTGTTAACGTTAGTCTAGTTTTAATTTGTTTAATAAATCTTTAAACTTTTAAAACTTGACTCTCTCTTCTGTTGTCTCTGAGTTAATACGAAGCGGTTACATAATCCCTGCAATAAAAAGTTCAAATTTTCTGATTAAAAAGTACCCACAGATCCATAAGGTTGATTTCGTATTTACTATGGAATCTTATGTCTTATGGCTCATTAAATAACATGTAAATGAATTCATTACAGTTTATAAACAAAAGTTGATAAATACAGGAATCACTTCCTGATTCCTCAGTCTTCGCCATTCACTTGATAAGGCCAATCGGGTGAACAAGCATTTTCAGACCATCCTCTCTTTTGACCCCAAGGTCAAAGCCCCTCTGCAATGCTTCCAAGTGATATCAGACACAACAGCTCTTTTAAGAGCCCCTCAACATCTCAGACAGACATCTAACCTGCAGGCCCTGGTTGCAACTCATGGCTGGACTAGAAATCTGAATTCAAAGGGAACTTTCTTTGGGTTCCTGCGGTCTCGATGTCCGTTTTTTTTTTTTTTTTTTTTTTTTACCAAAAATGACTCCAAAAGCCTAAATAATGTAGGCATAAGTGCATTTTTTATTTAGAACAAGTTCCTATTTTGTTTCTCTAAACATTGGTTTAAGGGATGCCCTAACCTGCAGAGTGACCTGATCAGATGGTAATTTATCCATCCGTACAGTAAAGTGTGCAGTAGTAATACAGTTACTTGAATCCCTTTATATCTGTTGACAGAAACAAACATGATTGGCATATGTTGAGTGTTTAATAGATGTTAAGTACCAACACGTCTGCATCCTAATGCTTTCAGGGGTAGATCTGTGCTCCACGTGGTGATGTCTTTGACTGATTTACTTTCTACACCTCTAATTCTTCATGCAACAATTGATGAGTGAATTTGTGGTGTTGGAGCAGCGACTGTCTGCCAACACCCACCGCAAGTCAGACGATGTCTCACAGAGGTTATAAAAGCTGTTTTTTCTACAGGAAGGAGAGAAGCTTGTCAAGACGGTCGGCGGAGTCTTTGCTTTCAAAGTGAAGAATGGTCCCAGTGGGAAAGAGGCAACCTGGGTTGTGGATGTGAAAAATGGCCAAGGTTCTGTTAGCAATGACCCAGGTGTGTATGTTGACGGAGCTATTTCATTCTGAATCTGAGTCGAGTTGTTGACTATAATAATAAACCAGTGCTCTGTGTTTTTCTGACACAGTTTGATTATGAAGATTTAAATCTTCACTTTTTATTCTAAGCTTGATTTTCCTTCTTAATGAATTAAGGGAGATGTATTCAGTCCTTGTTATCCTCAGAAATACTACTTTTAATCCATCCAGCATATGTGAGTGTGTTTCACATGTAATGGATTTCAAGACACAGAAAATGGGTTTTTTATTGAATGTCTAGCCAAAGCAATACTCATTCCTTTGAGAGTGGAGGCTATTAGCTTAGAAATAATTTTCAGTTTGTTTGTTTTCTTTAGTCCTCAAAGAAGTAAGGTCTGTGTTTTCTGTTTTATTTATTATTTGTATATTTTTTAGTTATTAAAAAATACTTTTAGAACATTTTCAATTAAAGTTTCAACAATTTCTACAGAAGGATATGTGCTGAGAGCGATTGAGTGAGTACGACTACTCCAACTAAAGCTAAATCATTTCATACATTTTAAAATAATTTTCCTCAAGTAGTGGAAGAGGATGAATGGATGAATAGTTAGGCCAATGGATGAATGGATGGCAGTGTTGTTTTTGGCAGGTATCTTAGTTTTAGTCTTAGTCAGTTTTAGTTAAAGACTAAATCTCAAAAATGTCCTTTTCTCAACAAAGATTTTTGTTTTTAGTTTTACAAAGAAATTAAAGAGAGCCTTAGTCTGTAACAGATGAATCCATAGGTGTCGCTAGGGCTGCACAATGTATCGCAAATATATCGCTATCGCGATATGAGCATGCACAATATGCTTATCGCAAAGAACAGATGAATGTCGCAATGAATGGTCAGCTCAAATGTTTGCTACACATAATGCATTCTGTCAGTCAAACAGAAGTATTATGTTTTTTTAAACGAATCAAAATGGAGCTCTTTACCCATTTGGCCAATTGGGTGGGTTCTCATAGGTCAGACGCCCGCCCCCGAGACAGACGGAACTTAATTTTGATGGTTAGCAAACACCTGAGTTAGCTTTGTTCTGCTCTTTCTGCTGATTCTACTTTTCCCTGGATCCACTGATCGCCTTTTCTTGTTCATTTTCTTTTTCCCTTTCCTCACATCTTATTTTTGTTCCTCAGTTAAGTTTTTATTTATCGCAAGTAATATCATCATCGCGATATTAATCATTTTAATAGAATATCGCAGGTTTTCCTAATATCGTGCGTAGGTGTCACACTGTCACAATCTGCCCTGTCTCCCCACTCTCTGTTCAATCCTGTGTCTTCCCTAATTGCTCCCATCTGCCTCTCGTCTCCCAATCGCTTAAGATCTCAGCTCCTCTTGTATTTAAACCCTCCCAGTTCTGAGTTCCTCATCCGTTCATTGTGTCAGTGTCCCGTGTGCTTTCCATTAAAATCCCCTTTTGTAATTATTCCTGCCTGCCTACATTTTGGATCCTCACCTCAACCGCTCGCCTCTACTTCGCCCCGCGCTGGTGACAATAGGTCGGCCGTGTACTCTGAGCTACTGGAGAGAGTTTCATACCAACATCATTTATTTTAGGGCTATGGGACGCAATCTCAGTCGCCCCAGATTTTGTCCAGTTAAACAATAATCTCCAGACTGGTATCATTTTTTTTACTTTATTGATAATCACTATACTGTAAATAATTTATTGATCTGAAGATTTTCACAAAGGAAATTTATGATTTTTCTTTTTAACAGAATGGACCCTTAGGGAGCATACACTCTATTTACACAATATTTAAATAGAAATGAAAAAAAAATTAAATTTATTTATTATTTTATATTATATGGACTTGATTAGCAAAGCCAAACACCTGTCTATATAAGACCTCACAGCTCATAATGCATGTCAGAGCAAATGAGAATCACGAGGTCAAAGGAACTGCCTGAAGAGCTCAGAGACAGAATTGTGGCGAGGCACAGATCTGGCCGAGGCTACAAAAACATCTCTGCTGCACTCAATGTTCCTAAGAGCCCAGTGGCCTCCATAATACTTAAATGGAAGACGTTTGGGACGACCAGAACCCTTCCTAGAGCAGGCCTTCTGATTAAACCGAGCTACTGGGGGAGGAGAGCCTTGGTGAGCGAGGTAAAGAAGATCCCTGGAATCACCACTCTAGACACTAATGAAGGCTGAGGAGACATTTCAGCTGTTTTATGAAGGTGTTAAAAAGACGAACGCACAGCATGGACACACTAGGGGGTGCTAAAAGCAAGCAAAACTGTCAAGTGTGCCTTTAAATAAGAATGAAGGTCTCCCCAGCATATTTGTGGAAAAAATGATTTATCATCTCAGAGCTCTTATGGCAGTAATAATAATAATAATGACAATACATTTTATTTGTAAGCGCCTTTCAGTCCCTTAAAGTTGCTGAACAACAGAATTAAAAGCAGTAGCCAGATCGTACAAGCAGTGCAAAATCAAACAGTCAGCAATAAAATCTAAGATAACTATAGCCTCAATAACAAAGCTGAAATAACAGAATTCAGCACTGACAATCACATAAAAACATACAATCGCCTAGAGTACGCCATGCACCTGCCTAAATAAGTGGGTTTTGAGAGGAGAGTTAGTGTTGTACAGAGGTGGCCGAGCGAACCGAGGATGGGAGTTTATTCGAAAGTCGGGGGGCTTGTGAGCCGAGCGACCAAAGGCCTGCAGATAACAAGTGAATGTGTGGTGTAGTCAGTGAGTCGCTGGTAGATGAACGGAGAGTGCGCGGTGGGGGATAAGGTAGAAGAATGTTTGTTAGGTAAAGTGCATCAAAATTATTTAGAGTTTATGAGAATCAACTGGCAGCCAGTGCAACTCGACGGGGACCGGTGTGATATGTTGTGAAGTGGAGTCTTGGTGATGACTCGAGCCGTGGAATACCAGCTGTAGTTATGCAGGAGTTTCTGTGAGATGCCTCAAAGCAGAGAGTTGCGGTGAACCCCAACTGGCGGCCCGCGAGCCACATCTGGTCCATCAGACCTTTCCTCCCAGCCCACCAACCCTTTGGGCCCTAATGTCCCCCAGTTGGAGGACTTTGAAGTTTAGCAGCAAGATTCATGTCCCAAATATCAATAATTGTTTAAGTTTTCCAAACACAACAAAAAATACAATCAAAACAGTTTAGATGGAAAACAAAGCCATTTAAAATGGTAAATAATGAAGATACAATAATACGTGAACTTTATTTTAGAAGAGCACCTGGCCCTCATGGTGTCTGCTGGAAAAAACTCAGTTTTGTCTTCAACACAGATTTCTAGCTTCTCTCTAAACCTCCTCCTGTCTTTAGATGATAAAGTGTTTATATGTCGGACATCTCGCCCACAAACTCTCTTGAAAGTGTACGTGGCGTATTGATAGCAGGCCATTTTGTGGGTTTTACTGCCACACAGACATTCGTGCAAAGATGAAAAGAGATGTCAACAAAGAGCCTCCTCTAGAATAGTGATGTATCATATATTTAGTGTGCTGTCAGGTTTATGTTAGACATTTTACTGTTTGGTCTCAGTGAAGATCCTGAGTCAAACACCAAGGAGACCATCTTAACAGAAGGATGGAGCCGTTACTACAAACCTCTGTTTCTGAATGTGTTGCAGCACTTTGTGTGATGTTATTTGGATAAAACATGACTGTTGTAGCTGTGCAGAGTGTGGTGTGCCGCTATCAGGACATTCTCTTTTGATTCCTTCTTGGCTTTAATGTGATGCTGTAAGAAGGTCTTTCGTCTGTCCATCTAATTCCCAGAGTAAAGAGCAATCTCTGAATTTCTTCTTTCAGGCTAGCTAATAATGCTGTGATGAAATTGGCTAAGATGCATCAAAGACGCTGACAGAATTACGCTCTGTGTCTTTACACGAGGTGAGACCAGCAGGAACGATCTCTGCCAGTCAGACTGTAAGGATGTTGAACAGGTCTTTGTACCCTGCAGTAAGACATCACTCAGACCCTTCTTACTCTACTGCTTCGGTCACTTTTACAGGCTTCTCTGTTCAGGTGAAAATTGCACCTCTGCTAAGGCAGGTAGCTCTGTTCAAGTCTTTATCGTCATAGTGAAAAAGGTTTCCAAAACAAAGAAATGTAATAAATATTTGGCCTTGTCATTTTCCTGGAAATTTAAAGAAAATAAATGTGTTCAATCTTCATGGAAATAAAGGTTCAGCTCTTTGAGATGAAAGGATGAGGAGTGAAGGACACTGCTGACGATATGAGTAAAGGCTCTTTAAGTGCTCAACATTTGTCTTTATTTTAAATCAGCTGCACTACCAATAAACCACGACATCCATCCATCCATTTTCATCCGCTTATCCAGAGTCGGGTCGTGGGTGCAGTAGCCTAAGGCGAGAGGCCCAGACATCCCTCTCCCCAGCCACTTGGGCCAGTTCCTCCGGGGGAAACCCAAGGCGTTCCCTGGCCAGGTGAGAGACACAGTCCCTCCACCGTGTCCTGGGTCTACCTTTAGGTCTCCTCCCGGTTGGATGTGCCTGGAAAACCTCACCAGGGAGGCGTCCAGGAGGCATCCTGACCAGATGCCCGAGCCACCTCAACTGGCTCCTCTCGATGTGGAGGAGCAGCGGGTCTACTCCGAGCCCCTCCTAAATGACCGAGCTTCTCACCCTATCTCTAAGGGAGAGCCCAGCCACTCTTCGGAGAAAACTTATTTCGGCCGCTTGTATCCACGATCTCGTTCTTTCGGTCATTACCCAAAGCTCGTGACCATAGGTGAGGGTAGGAACATAGATCAACTGGTAAATTGAGAGCTTCACCTTCTGACTCAGCTCTCTCTTCACCACGACAGACCGGTACAACGCCCGCATCACTGCAGATGCAGCACCCATCCGCCTGTCGATCTCACGCTCCAGTTTTCCCTCACTCGTGAACAAGACCCTGAGATACTTAAACTCCTCCACTTGTGGCAGGACCTTATCCCTGACCCGGAGAAGGCATTCTACCCTTTTCCGAATCAAGACCACGGTCCCAGATTTAGAGGAGCTGATTCTCATCCCAGCTGCTTCACACTCGGCTGCGAACCGCTCCAGCGAAGGCTGAAGATCACGTTCTGATGAAGCCAACAGGACCACATCATCTGAAAAAAGCAGAGACCTGATCCTCAGGCCACCAAAACGGATGCCCTCCACACCTTGGTTGCGCCTAGAAATCCTGTCCATAAAGGTTATGAACAGAATCGGTGACAAAGAGCAGCCTTGGCGGAGTCCAACTCTCACTGGGAATGAGCCCGTCTTACTGCCGGCAATGCGGACCAAGCTCTGACACCGGTCATACAGGAGCCTAACAGCCCGTATCAGAGGGCCTGGTCGAGGGACGCGGTCAAACGCCTTCTCCAAATCCACAAAACACATGTAGACTGGTTGGGCAAATTCCCACGCACCCACCAGGATCCCCCTAAGGGTATAGAGCTGGTCCAGTGTTCCACGGCCAGGACGAAAACCACATTGCTCCTCCTGAATCTGAGGTTCAACAATCCAACGGACCCTCCTCTCCAGAACCCCCTGAAAAGACCTTACCAGGAAGGCTTAGGAGTGTGATCCCCCTGTAGTTGGAACACACCCTGCAATCCCCCTTTTTAAATGAGGGGACCACCACCCCGGTCTGCCAGTCCGGTGGGACTGCCCCCGATGTCCACACGATATTGCAGAGCCGCGTCAACCAACACAGCCCCCCACAACATCCAGAGCCTTAAGGAACTCCGGGCGGATCTCATCCATCCCTGGAGCCTTGCCACAGAGGAGCTTTTTAACCACCTGAGTGACCTCAGTACCAGAGATTTTAGAGGCCAACCCAAAGTCCCCAGACTCTGCTTCCTCACTGGAAGACGTGTCGGTGGGATTGAGGAGGTCTTCGAAATATTCTGCCCACCGATCCACAACTTCCTAAGTAGAGGTCAGCAGCACACCATCCCCACTATAGATAGTGTTGGTAGCATCCCTAACCGCCGGTGTCCACCAGCGGGTTCGGGGGTTGCCACCACAACAGGCACTGACGATCCTCTGACCACAGCTCCGGTCGGCCGCCTCAACAATGGAGGCATGGAGCAGGGTCCATTCAGACTCAGTGACACCCCCCCCCCCCCCCCCCCCCCCCCCCGGAACATTTCGGAAGTTCTGTCGGAGGTGGGAATTGAAGCTCCTTCTGACAGGAGACTCTGCCAGATGTTCCCAGCAGACCCTCGCGATACGTTTGGGCCTGCCCTGTCTGACCGGCATCCTCCACCACCATCTGAGCCAACTCACCACCAGGTAGTGGTCAGTTGACAGCTCCACCCCACTCTGCACCTGAGTGTCCAAGACATGCGGCCGCAGGTCAGATGAAACAACAACAAAGTCAATCATTGAGCTGCGGCCTAAGGTATCCTGGTGCCAAGAGCACATATGTCTGAACATGGTGTTCATTATGGACAATCCATGACTGGCACAGAAGTCCAATAACAAAACACCATTCGAATTCAGATCGGGGGGGTGTTCCTCCCAACCACCCCTCTCCAGGTCTCACTGTCGTTGCCCACGTGAGCGTTAAAAGTCCCCCAGCAGAACGAGGGAGTCACCGGAAGGAGCGCTTTCCAGCACCCCCTCCAAGGTCTCCAAAAAGGGTTGGTAGTCTGAACTGTAATTTGGTGCATAAACACAGACCACAGTCAGAACCCGTCCCCCCACACGCAGGCGGAGGGAGGCTACCCTCTCATTCACTGGGGTAAACCCCAACGTACAGGCACCAAGATGGGGGGCAACTAGTATGCCCACTCCTGCTCGGCGCCTCTCAGTGGGAGCAACTCAAGAGTGGTAGAAAGTCCAACCCCTCTCAAGGAAACTGCCAGAGTCATGCGTTGAGGTGAGTCCGACTATATCTAGCTGGAACCTCTCAACCTCACACACCAACTCAGGCTCCTTCCCCACCAGAGAGGTGACATTCCATGTGCCAAGAGCCAGCTTCTGTAGCCGAAGATCAGACCGCTAAGGTCCCCGCCCTCTACTACCACCCGTCACACACTGCACCCGACCCCTTTGGCCCCTCCCACGAGTGGTGAGCCCATGGGAAGGGGAACCCACGTTTCCTCTTCGGGCTGTGCCCGGCCGGGCTCCATGGGTGAAAGCTCGGCCACCAGGCGCTCGCCAACGTGCCCCACCTCCAGGCCTAACTCCAGAGGGGGGTCCCCGGTGACCCACGTCTGGGTGAGGGAACACGGTTTCCATTTATATAATTAATCATAAGAGGTCTTCGGGCTGCTCTTTGTCTGATTCCCTCACCCTGTTTGCCATGGGTGACCCTACCAGAGGCAGAAAACCTGACAACTTAGCTCCTAGGATCATTGAGACACTCAACCCCTCCACCACGGTAAGGTGGCAGCCCAGGGAGAGGACACGACAAACCTCAAACACATTTTCCAACTCAAAAACCTTTAAACGTTGTCTTTGATGGATTTTAATAATAGTAATTCTCCTTTGATGCACATCATGGGAGGAATAAAGCAAATGTAAAAATGTCATTCCAGTTCTGAGAAATAGGATCCACCCAGAGTTCTCGTTTAATCTCCTGCTCTAATAGAGGTAGAAGAGAACGTTGTACAGGAGCAGGACTCCCGTCTGTATAAGTTGACTGAGTCCAGCAGGCAGATTCGTGTTATGTGGAGGCTCTCTGCTAAGTGGCTATCTAACTGCTTCCATTAGGCGGACTCCTCTGTGTTTTTGCTGCATTTAAGCCATTAGTTCTGAGCTCACCACTGTTCTCCAAAATGGTCAGAAATGTTCTGGGAAGTCCAAATAGTTCTGCACAACACGTTGTTCCAGCTCAAAGTTTTCCCAACTCTCAACGTTAGAAATCACTCTCAATATGAAGCTTTGTTTCATGAAATGCGTTTTAAAGGTTTTCCTGTTAATTTATCAGTTTCTGTGAGCTGACCAGCTCTTGCCCAGAAACAGGCTTGTTGTTTCCTCGTTTCACTGGCCCTTCGTTGACGTCATAAAGCCGTTATCTCTACAGAACCTCTGCTGACGTGGACACAGCAGTCATAGTCTCCCTTTAATGGGGCGCATTATGTAAAATCCCTCTTATTGTGATCCTTCTGACATCAAAAAGCGGATAACTGCTGCTCCTGCTAGCTAACGGCTGCACGCCTGGGTCCATCTTTGTGTGTTTTGAGTGAGCAGCTGCCTCCGCTTTTTATTTCCTCTCAGGTTAAATCCCCTCATGTGCGGTGTCAGCGCTGTATGAAGGCTGTTAGTGTTTGTGTGTTATCTTTCTGCGCAGCCTACTTCTGTTTTAGTTACAACCGTTTTATGTTGTTTAACTATGGAAAACAGTGAAACATGCTTAATTTATTGTGTTGATCAGAAGTAATTTCTCCAGTTTTATTATAGCACTCTCAGATACTAACCTGTCAAAATGTAGTTTGATATCGATACGATAGCTGGTGCAGCCATCTTTGGGTGGACTCCAAAAGTTAACAAGTTGTGGAGGTCTTAATGAAGACATTATGGAGGCATGTCACCCTCCTACCAGAGTCCTACTCCACCCACTCCTTCTGTTGTGACCAAGAGGACGCCTCTACGGAAGTGATCATAATAAACCACCCTATAATTCAGCCATGGATGTAGTTTTTGGGGTGGGGGTTAGGGTTGCGCTATATTAAATAGGTCCTGTAGAGCACTAGGACCAAGCAGAAAACAACCGCCTGTTTCCCGTTAGAACCGTCCATAAGCTCATCTATTGGCTCTGCTGATACTTGCCAATGTGTGATTGGCCATTCCTGCCACCTGTGACACCTGACATTACATAAAAGATTCTCTAAGCTGTAGTTTTATACATATTTTTTGTATTATTACTATTATAATATATTTTTCTCCTTAAAGAGACAATGTGTAGTTTTTACCATTAATTTCTGGAAATATCCAATCAATCAATCAATCAAAGATACTTTATTAATCCCAGAGGGAAATTAGTTTCAGTACACACAATTCAGAGATCAGACATACATGGGCAAGACACATGACAAGAATTGGTGACTATGGTCATTCGCAACCCTGAGTCACGCTACCTTAATAGAGATAAGAGGGGTTTACATGAGGATTGGTTCAGGTGGAGGGAAAAAAAGGCACTTCAGAGCTACCCTCCATAGGGAGGGCAGCTTTGCCATGCAAAAAAAAAAAAACCCCACCTGAAACAGATATGCAACAGACTTCAGACAACATAACATAAGTGTCCACTAGGTGGGGTGGTGGGTTGGGACTATCCCCATTTCAGCTCCTGCAGCCACGATAAGCAGCGCATGTCACCTCAGTGTGGATAGGGGGAGGAGCATTGAGGGTTGGAGGGTTGCAGTGACCCTGGAACTTTTCAGCGGCCTTCCCACATTCCCGCCCAAGCTGGGATAGGAGACAGAGTTGAGTTGCCATAGCGACGGCACATTCCACATATCTTCTGAGGGGGGAGTTTTCATTCCTTGCAGGCTCAAGGACGCCAGATTCCAATTAGAAATTGTTTTGGGGCCAGACGGAGATAATTTCCTCTCTGTCTTAAAGTTCCTTGGTCCTCAACCTCTCAAAATCCCAATAATGGATATTAAACTATCCCAATACGTGCTGATTCGTCCACTCTCTCCTTGATGGCATCCATCTTTGTGCCAATGAATGAATCTCGGCCAAAGTTCCAAGCTTACGATTCATCTTGACAGTTATGAGTCTGTGAATTCACAGCGCAGTGCAAACCATCTCTGAGCTCCGGGATCCAGCCAATATTCCTCAACAGCTCGTTAATTTTCCGGTAAGCCAGGTAGCCTCCAATGCCGATCAGCAGGAAACCCGACACCAACACCACGAATATCCACACGTCTTCAGAGTCCTCCACAGACAGCTGGTCTGTCCCGGAGGGGCATTCGGGAGCCCCTTCTCCCGTTCTCATCGATGAAAAATTTTTATCAACCGCGTTGAGTGACCAACTGACGAGATCCATTTTAGTGAATTTCAGTTTCCAGAAAAAATGCAGAAGCAGCCGTGCACCCAGCACACACAGACAGACAAAGGCCTTGAGGATAAGATCTGGAGGAGAGAAGAAGAAAAGCGTCTGCACCCTCCAAGAGCCGGAAAATATTGTTGAAAATTAATGAAATGAACCCCAGTTCTTGAAAAATGCTGGCAGCTTTGTAACATACAACCATAAAAATCAGGTCTAAAATACCTGGGAGCGGGCCTAAGTGTCTGGGCGACGCCATATTAGATGCCATGTTTGCTTCTACGGGAGCCCACGAGGACAAAATGCATTTACTGATTTGTAACAAACTATTACAAAACTTTCGCCATTCTTAAATGTTTTTATTTTTCTTATTTACCTCTTCACTTGTTGCCAGTGATGAAAGAGAGTCTGATGTGCTTGTTATTTTGCTGAATTTGCACTCCCTGGGGCTTTTTGACCCTAATGGGCATCCGTTGGTAAGGTCTTACTCCAATAGAAAAATACTGCTTGCTTGCAACGATTTAGGTATCTACTACCCCCTATTGCCAGGAAAAATACACACGGTCTCTTTAAAGGTTATTTCTTTTTACCTACTGTTGTCTCTTATCTCACTGCCAAGGCTATTCCAGAGTTAACCCTCCGACAGAGTTTTCGTATTTCCTTATCTCAATAAGAACAAGTATTAAATGGTTTCTGACCTCTACGCTGATACAAATTCACCCTCCTCTACTCCTGTTTTTGTCTTTCATCAGAGACATCAGCAGAGCTGCAGTTTCTGTGATTTACTAAAACAAACCATCTTTGACTAGTTGCATCTCTTTAAATCAGCTGTGTTTAAATACTTTGTGACAAAACTGCATCATCTTTTCCTCTCGACTCCAAATGCAACGTGTCATTTATCTGTCAAACACCACAAAGTTAAAAGTACACTGTAGCTCCTCTTTTGGCCGTATCTATGCTCCTCCAGGTGTATTTTTCAGATACGAGGTTACAGTTAGTCGGACCGAAGAGACGAGGCGGTGTGATCTTAACAACCTTTCAGACACGGCCATGAACATCAGCCGCTTCCTGGGAATTTAGGCTCTATGGGGAAAAAATGAACCCTAACATTGTTACAGCTATTGCTGTTTTGTCCCAGAAAGCTGACTCTGCAGAGGACAATCAGCGCTTTGCCTCCTCCTCTACCTACCTGCACTCCTACAGCATCTCATTAGAGCGCCGTTGCATGCATCCCTCATACATTCTGCACACCTCTAAAGGTGAAATGCAGCTCGTCTGATTTTAGAGTTCCTCTTTTGACTATGAGGATTTCTAGTATCAACAAGTCACATTCGCTAAAAGTTGCTCATTACTTTAGACCTGGTTGCGCCGTGTTTGCCGCCTAAGGCCTGTCTCTACATTATTTGAGAAGAAGCGGGTACTGGCTGTGACTGAATCTGAAACTGACATTGATGCGTTTGACCCGAAAAGCGCCAGAAACACAGTTGGAACCATTTATTGCACATAAGTCACAATGTCTGGATTGCTCCAATAAAAAAGGCTCTTACCTGAGCACGTGCGCTGCATACAACACGCTCTGCACTTGTATGACAACCTTCATCAAAATGCAAATCCGAGTGAAGTGAGCGTTGGTTTCTATACAGACGTCTGTGGTGAGGCGCTGAGACGAGCCTTTCACGGGCCCAATGCTCCTGTGTGTGGAAGCTTTTATCAGCAGAGGGTGAATCTGTTGAATGTGCTTTTTTTCTTGTAGGTGAGAAGGCAGACTGCACGCTGACCCTCGACGACGAGGATCTGCTGAATCTGATGACTGGAAAGTTAAACCCACAAACGGTTTGTGCTCTTATTCAGTCCGTTTTGTCGTGCTCTTTACATATCGAATGGCAAATCCTTTTTCTTGTTTTAATAAATCCAATAACAGCTGAAAATGTCAGCCTCAGAAGTCACAAAAAGCACTCTGATCATTTTTCTCTGCAGCATTGATTCCAGTGTAAGGTTTCCTACATCTCCGCTATGATTGATTTGGTCTGGGTCAAAGGAAAATAAACCTGTTGTTGTCGGTTCTGGTCCAGTTCCTTCCTACGCAGCGACACACATTAACCCAGTAATAAATGAGACTCAGATTGATGCTAATTCATCTTTATTAATTTTTGTCGTCGTCTTCCTCCGCTTATCCGGGTCCGGGTCGCGGGGGCAGCATCCCAACTAGGGAGCTCCAAACCGTCCTCTCCCGGGCCTTCTCCACCAGCTCCTCCGGCAAGACCCCAATGCGTTCCCGGACCAGACTGCAGATGTAACCTCTCTCGTGTCCTGGGTCGACCCGGGGGCCTCCTGCTGGCAGGACATGCCCCAAACACCTCCCCGGGGAGGCGTCCAGGAGGCGTCCTGACCAGATGCCCAAACCACCTCAACTGGCTCCTTTTGATCCGGAGTAGCAGCCGTTCTACTCCGAGTCCCTCCCGAATGTCCGAGCTCCTCACCCTAACTCTAAGGCTGAGCCCGGCCACCCTACGGAGGAAACTAATTTCGGCCGCTTGTATCCGCGATCTCGTTCTTTCGGTCATTACCCAAAGCTCATGACCATAGGTGAGGATTGGGACGTAGATCGACCGGTAAATCGAGAGCCTGGCTTTCTGGCTCAGTTCCCTCTTCACCACGACAGATCGGCTCAGCGTCCGCATCACTGCAGATGCTGAACCAATCCGCCTGTTGATGTTCCGATCCCTCCTACCCTCACTCGTGAACAAGACCTCGAGATACTTAAACTCCTCCACTTGAGGTAGGACCTCTCCCCCGACCCGGAGTTGGCAAGCCACCCTTTTCCGGTCGAGAACCATGGTCTCAGATTTTGAGGTGCTGATCCTCATCCCAGCCGCTTCACACTTGGCCGCGAACCTACCCAGCAAGAGCTGAAGGTCAGAGCTGGATGAAGCTAGGAGGACCACATCATCCGCAAAAAGCAGAGACGAGATTCTCCTGCCACCAAACTCAACACACTCCACACCACGGCTGCGCCTAGAAATTCGGTCCATAAAGGTAATGAACAGAACCGGTGACAAAGGGCAGCCCTGGCGGAGTCCAACCCTCACCGGGAACAGGTCCGACTTACTACCGGCTATGCGGACCAAACTCACGCTCCTCTGGTAAAGGGAATGAATGGCCCTTAACAGAAAGCCACCCACCCCATACTCCTGGAGCGTCCCCCACAGGGTGCCCCTGGGGACACGGTCATAAGCCTTCTCCAAATCCACAAAACACATGTGGATTGGTTGGGCAAACTCCCATGCCCCCTCCATCACCCTTGCAAGGGTATAGAGCTGGTCCACAGTTCCACGGCCAGGGCGAAAACCACATTGCTCCTCCTCAATCTGAGATTCAACTATCGATCGGACCCTCCTCTCCAGTACCTTGGAGTAGACCTTTCCAGGGAGGCTGAGGAGTGTGATCCCCCTATAGTTGGAACACACCCTCAGGTCACCCTTCTTGAAGATGGGGACCACCACCCCGGTCTGCCACTCCACAGGAACTGCCCCCGATGACCACGCAATGTTGCAGAGACATGTCTACCATGACAGCCCTACAACATCCATAGCCTTGAGATACCCAGGACGAACCTCATCCGCCCCCGGGGCTCTGCCGCTGTGTAGTTGTTTGACTACCTCAGCAACTTCTGCCCCCGAGATTGGACAGTCCATATCCAGGTCTCCCAGCTCTGGTTCCTCCTCAGAATGCGCATAGGTGGGATTGAGGAGCTCCTCAAAGTATTCCTTCCACCGTCCGACTATAGCCTCAGTTGACGTCAGCAGCTCCTCATCCCCACTGTAAAAAGTGTGAGCGAGTTGCTGCCTTCCTCTCCTGAGGCGCCGGACAGTTTGCCAGAACCTCTTTTGAGCCGATCGATAGTCTTTCTCCATGGCCTCACCAAACTCCTCCCACACCCGAGATTTTGCCTCGGCAACTGCCACTGCTGCATCCCGCTTGGCTATTTGGTACCTGTCTGCTGCCTCCGGAGACCCACAGACCAGCCACGCCCTGTAGGCCTCCTTCTTCAGCCTGACGTCCACCAGCGGGTACGGGGGTTGCCACCACGACTGGCACCGGCCACCTTGCGACCACAGCTAGCAACAGCCGCCTCAACAATCGCAGAGTGGAACAAGGCCCACTCGGACTCAATGTCCCCCACTGCTCTCGGGACGCGGTCGAAGCTCTGCCGGAGGTGGGAGTTGAAGACTGTCTTAACAGGTTCTTCTGCCAGGCGTTCCCAGCAGACCCTCACTATGCGTTTGGGCCTGCCAGGTCTACGCAGCATCTTCACCTGCCATCTGATCCAACTCACCACCAGGTGGTGATCAGTTGGCAGCTCCGCTCCTCTCTTCACTCGGGTGTCCAAAACATACGGCCGCAGGTCAGATGATATGACTACAAAGTCTATCATCGACCTGTGACCTAGGCTGCCCTGGTACCAAGTGTACCGATGGGCATCCTTATGTTCGAACATGGTGTTCGTTATGGTCAAACTGCGGCTTGCACAGAAGTTCAATAACGAAACACCACTCGAGTTCAGATCAGACGAGCCGTTCCTCCCAATCACACCCCTCCAGGTCAGGCTGTCATTGCCCACGTGAGCATTGAAGTCCCCCAGCAGGACAATGGAGTCCCCTGATGGAGCACTATCTAGCACTCGTCCCAGGGACTCCAAAAAGGGTGGGTACTCTGAACTGATATTTGGCCCATAAGCACAAACAACAGTCATGACCCGTTCCCCGACCCGAAGGCGCAGGGAAGCTACCCTCTCATCCCCCGGGGTAAACCCCAACACACAGGCAGAGAGTCTTGGGGCTAACAAAAAGCCAACCCCAGCCCTCCGCCTCTCACCCGGAGCAACTCCAGCAAAGGAGAGTGTCTAACCCCTCTCAAGGACTTGGGTTCCAGAGCCAATGCTATGTGTCGAGGTGAGTCCGACTATATCTAGCCGGTACCGCTCAACCTCTGCCACAAGCTCCTGCTCCTTCCCTGCCAGCGAGGTGACGTTCCATGTCCCAAAAACCATTTTTCTTGTCCGGGGATCGGACCGCCAAGGCTCCCGCCTTGGTCTGCCACCCGATCCACATTGCACCGGACCCTTCATGTTCCTCCTGCGGGTGGTGGGTCCACAGTTGGATGAGCCCATATATCCGGTTTGGGCTGGGCCCGGCCGAGCCCCATGGGCGAAAGCCCGGCCACCAGGCGCTCACTCACGGGCCCCAACCCCAGGCCTGGCTTCAGGGTGGGACCCCGGTAACCCTCCGGGCCTGTTACTCAGACTCTTTGACTTTACCTCCATGAAAGAGCCTGTGAACCGTTCTTTGTCTCACCCTTCACCTAAGACCAATTTGTCATGGGAGACCCTACCAGGGGCACAAAGTGCCCCAGACAACATAGCTCCTAGGATCATTAGGGCACTCAAACTCCTCCACCACGATAAGGTAACGGTTCAAGGAGGAGTTTCCACTCCTCCTTTATTAAATTTTTTTTTACCTTTATTTATAACACATTCTCAATCCCAGCTTGGTCAGCCACCCTCCACATCAGACCCCTGACGCCACAAAGTGCCCTTTTTCGTTACTTATGTGCGAAAAGAGTTTTTTCCCTTTTGTAACTGAAGATCCCAATGCAGCGTTAAACTGACATGATGGGATGTCCGCTGATGCGGCACCGAACCAGCTAATTTAACCGCACCTAAACCTTAACGTTTCACTATTTATAACCTTCCCCTCTCCCTCATCCTAACCTTAACCCTCTTGCCACCTAAAACGTTACTCTCACTGTGATCAAGCGTTTGTTTCCCATGCATTCTGACTGAATTTTCGTATTTGCCGCCCAAGGGGAACGTTAGAACATACCATCTGGCGAGGGGGAGGTTACAAATACCCTCTACTTTTAACCTCCACCGTGGTAGTTGAAACCTCCCCCCTCGCGTTGGCTCGGTCCAAACTCGACCAATGACGAGGCGGCTCCCGCCGTTCACTTCATAGAGCCGGCTTTTAGAGCGACCGAGACGTCACTAACGTGTTAGCTAGCAAGATGGTTAAGGTTAGGATAGGGGTGAGGGGAAGGTTAAATAACAAGAGGATAAGGTTAGGGTGAGGTACAATGAGCTTGTTTGGTGCCCATGCTGCGGACATCCCATTGCGTCAGTGTAACGCTGCATTGGGATCTGCAGTCAGAAAAGGGAAAAACCCTTTTCGCACATAAGTAACGAAAAAGGGCACTTTTGGCGTCGGGGTCTGAGGCGGAGGGTGGCTGACCAAGCGTTTGTTTTTGACGTGCTGGGGGTGAGAATGTGTTGTTATTTAACCAGGATAGAGACCCATTGAGGTTAAAAACCTCTTCTACAAGGGTGTCCTGGCCAAGAGGCAGCAAAAATACAGTTACAACATAATTGCAATGATAAAACACTCGATCATTAAAAGCAGTTACAAGTTACTAATGCAGTCTCTGAAGCTTTCAGTTTGGTTTTGAAGGCATTTAGTGAAAACTGCGCAGTCATTTTCCAGGTTTTCTGCAGCTGGTTCCAAGCGGAAGGATCAGAGCAGGCGAAGGCTCTCTTTCCTAACTGTGTACGAGCAAAAGGAACAGAAAGCAGCAACTGATCGTTACACCTTAAAGAACGGGAATCAACATTTTTTTGTGTGATTAATGTGCAAATATAAGGAGGTAACAATCCAAACACTGCCTTGTAAATAAAAACATACCAATGATTTTGCCTTCTTATTGCCAATGACGGCCATTTCACTCGTGAATATAATTCACAGTGATGTGTTATGGCTCTACAGTTTGTGATGAACCTCAGAGACGCATGTTTAACCGAGTCCAGTTTTTGTAGCACAGCTAAAGAAGCATTCATATATATAAGATCACCATAATCTAGAACAGATAAAAAGGTTGTTGTGACAAGTTGCTTTTTTCCTTCAAAAGAAAAAAACACGACTTATTACGGAAGTAGAAACCCAGCTTAAGTTTTAATTTTTTCACCAGTTTATCTATATGACATTTAAAGGTAAGGGAGTTATCTATCCAAACACCTAGGTACTTATACTCATGGACCATCTCTATGACTTTCCCTTCCAATGTGATTACTTCAGGAAAACTATTTGGCATTTGCCTATTTGTAAAAAACATTAGCTTAGTCTTCTCAGCATTAAGGGTTAGCTTTAGCTGATGTAAGGAGTGCTGGACTACGTCAAATGCTTTCTGCAGGGATTCAACAACATGAGAAACTTGATGTTCCAAAACAGTAGATGATCGTATCATCTGCATAGAAATTAAAGTTAAACCTCATCTTCGTGTGATTTATTCACAACCTTCTTTTAATTTTAATAATAATAATAATAATAATTATAATAATGCATTGAACTTATATAGCGCTTTTGTAGACACCCAAAGACACTTTTCACACACTCTCACACTCACACACTGCTAGTGATCAGGGTATCCGCGGGTCCTTAAAAAGTCTTAAAAAGTCTTAAATTAGCTTTTCCTAATTTAAGGCCTTAAAAGTCCTTAAAAATGACAAATAATCCTTAAATCCAGTTTCCAAAGGTCTTAAATTACCAAAGACCCAATAAACAAGATTATTTTATTTCTATAAAAATTTCGTGAATTTCTAGTTAGTGTTCAGCATTTTTTGTGTATGACGTGCGCGTAAGCGGAACCGTACGCAGTCAGTTGGTTGTGAAAGGGGGCTATTTTCTAGATAAGCACATTAGCTGGTTAAGCTAGTGGGAGCTTGCGCCATGGGGAAGGGCAAGTTTAATGGTAACTGGATGGTTAATCCCACATTCGCGACGTGGTTAGCACCGGCTCCAGGCAATAGCTGGAAATTATCGCTTAAATTTAATTTTTAAAATAGCTTAAATTTGGTCAAAGTGGCCTTAAAAAAGGTCTTAAAAAGTCTTAAATTTGGCTCCCTTAAATCTGCAGATACCCTGGTGATGGTAAGCTACTTGTAGCCACAGCCGCCCTGGGGAGGTCTGACAGAGGCGAGGCTGCCATTTGGCGCCATCGGCCCCTCTGACCACCACTAACACAGGCAAGTTGGGTGAAGTGTCTTGCCCAAGGACACAACAGCAGGATACCTCTGGCGGGAGCTGGAATCGAACCCATGACCCTCCGATCATGAGGCAACCCGCTCTACCACCTGAGCTACTGCTGCCCCACTTCCTTATAGATGCAAAAGCACCTGGCATCTGAGTAGTTTTTTTTTTTTTACTTCAGTTCCAGAAGAAAGGGATCTGAAATAGAAAACATGACACCAGGACTTGTTAGTTGGAACCAGACATGTTTGACAGCATCATAAATTCCTGGGATTTAATGTCTGCTGCTCTTGTTTTGGGTCTTCTGGGGCAGTTCACCCTTCTGATGGGCCGTAGAAAATAAGCAAGTTTTCACAAATAGGTTTGCTGAATCTGATGAGTGTGTTTGGATCTCCGACCCAGTTGCATAGATGAAAAGGAGACAGTTAAGCTTTTAACCCATCTGTGTGTGAGAGGGAGGGAAAGAGATATGGAGAGAGAGAGAGCGAGTGTGTGTGTGTGTGTGTGTGAGAGAGAGAGAGAGTGAGAATTCAGAGTTTCAGCATTGTTTCCACTTCTTAGTGTTAAATCTGTAATTTAAGTAAAATATTAATGCAGACTTGTACTTTTTTCCTATCTTTTGTTACACCAGGCGTTCTTTAAAGGGCAGCTGAAGATCACTGGGAACATGGGCATGGCCATGAAGCTGCAGAACCTGCAGGTGGTGCCAGGAAAAGCCAAGCTGTGAGACCATGGAGGAGCAAAGACGAGTTTTGTGCCTCAATATGTCGATTAAACTCTTGTGATTCTTTGATGACATGCAGTCCCGAGCACTACTATGTGAGGCTTCATGCCTCCGGGTCGATACTTTTCATTCTCGTTGACTGGAGCTCAGTAATGTTATTGATGTTGGTCTGAAACATCAGAGATTTTAGAAACATACAGAAGACATCCTGTTTCACTAATCACACAATCACTAAACCTTCTGACCAGTCTCAGAGGAAAATAAGCCTTTTGTTGTTAAAACTGGGTGATTTTGATAATGTAGCAAAAAAGAAACTGTAAATAAAAACTTTGATCTAACTTGAATAAATAAAATCTTAACTTCAAACACCTGGATTTGTTTCTCACATGCATATACTGTATACTATGTGCATGACCTATGGTAGCATTCTGTTTTGCATCTGGGATGTCTCAGTCTGCCTCTGAAGGAGATGTCCATGGTCTCCACAGGGAAATGCAGTGGGTGGGAGGGGTTTTCCAAGATGGAGGCCATCTCCCCCACCATCCTCCTTTCAGATGTCTCCTAAACTGAATGTAGCTGGCAACCCCGAACCGAGCTAGATTTGTTAAGTAGCTTGTTTAGCCTCTTCCTGTCTTGGTCAGAGCTGCTTGTACCCCAACAGACCACAGCAGAGTAGATAACAGAGAAAACAACATAATGGTAAAGACAGACTCAGGAGTGTGTTGTTGGACCAGTTCAGTATACTGTTGAGGTGAACACCCAGGTACTTAAAGGTATCCAACACCTCAATGTCTGCTTCTGGATGTTTACTGGTGAGAAGGTGAAGAGAAAGGGTGAGAGCACTGTACTCTGTGGAGCTCCGGTACTGCACAACCACCTCGTGTGTGTGTGTGTGTACGTACATATATATATATATATATATATATATATATATATATATATATATATATATATATATATATATATATATAGATATATATATATGTACATATATATACATATATATATATGTACATGTATATATATGTACATATATATACATATATATATATGTACATGTATATATATGTACATATATATACATATATATATATGTACATATATATATATACATATATATATGTATATATGTGTATATATATGTATATATGTACATATGTGTATATATATATATGTATATATGTACATATATGTATATGTATATATATGTACATATATATACATGTACATATATATCTGTACATATATGTATATATAATATATGTATATATATATATATATATATATATATATATGTATATATATATGCGTGTATATATGCAAAATGGAACCATTAGTTATGTGCCTCATCAATATGTTTTAGTGAATCTTCACCTGTTTTATGACCACCTTGGTCTCCTTCCATGGATCTTATTGTAGTTCAGATTGAGACTAACATGATCAGAAGGTGTTTAACCCTGGAGTTCAGCATTGATGCTTCCTTTGGGTTTTCTGGCTCTTTTTCCTTCATCTGCTCTCTCTGTCTGATTATCCAGGCGCTGCATCTCCTCCTGTCTTTCTTCAGAGGAGCCATGAAAATATGTCCTAACTATTACAATTGATCTTTGCCAAATAAACAACAAATCATTTCTTATTTCTCTTTTGTTACTTTACTGTCACACACACACACCATGCAGGCAAACTTCAGAGGGTTACGTCTGACTAAATCACTTTTCAGCGGAAAAGTTTCAGGTATCACACGGAATATTAGAATGATGTAAAAAAGTGAAATATTGTAAACCCAATCAGCTGATTACGTCAAGCACCTGAGGTTTCCTGAGTCTCTAAATCAGGGTTATAAAACTCCAGGTGATTTTCTGCTGCAACACACCTGATTTAATCCATGAGGAACCTGTCAAACTTGGAAGATGCTAAGCATCTAATAAACTTGATCCAGGTGTAATGTCCAGCAATGGTCAGTTTTTAAGTACAGTTTGACCCTTCAACATCTGGTCAAAATGGAGACACGAGACTGCATGTGTTTCCCTAAATCGGCCTGCCTTCATCCCACCAGCTGGAGCTCAGAGCCTCTCTGCAGCTCTGAACACATGATAGCGAATGTTCAACAATGATGTTCCCTCCTCAAGGCTCAAGCCTCCCTTATCATTCTACAGGATTCTTCGTGCCTCTGAATAAGTGAACACTCGCAGCTCGGATTAGCTGCTAAATTAAAGAATGACTTCTTAAATTAAATATGAACTTTTAAAACTTATAAGTGAACAATCATCAAATAAAAATTTGTTTATTGTCACTTATAATAATTATAATATAAATGAAATGCTTTCATTAATCTGTACTTGAATGACTGAAGTTTGAAATGAATGTTATGTTATGATTACATTGATCAGTAATATTGATATGACAAGGCCATCACCATCCACACTCACACAAGGACAAAGTAAAGTTAAGTCAAACGCGTGACACATAGATATTTCTTTATCCCAGATATGAGCATCCGGTATCTGAGAAGTCGTGGTTGCTGAGGTTGTCTTGGTAGTATGCTAATCTAGACCTTTTGTTGTTGGCTCTACTATCCATTCTGCTGTGATCTATTAAGGTGCAAGCAGCTCTGACCGAGACAGTGGCCAGAGGGCCCTTGGAGGCCAGCAGCAACGAGACAGTGGCCAGAGGGCCCTTGGAGGCCGGCAGCGACGAGGCAGTGGCCAGAGGGCCCTTGGAGGCCGGCGGCGACGAGACAATGGCCAGAGGGCCCTTGGAGGCCAGCAGCAACGAGACAGTGGCCAGAGGGCCCTTGGAGGCCGGCAGCGACGAGGCAGTGGCCAGAGGGCCCTTGGAGGCCGTCAGCGACAGGCAAGGACAGGGCTGGCGATGACTGGAGGCGCCAACTTGAGCAGAGGTGCTGAAGGCGCCGACTTGGCTGGAGGCGGAACCGCCGGAACCATTATCCCTGGAGTCGGGTCCACCGACTTGGCTGGAGGGGCCGACTTGGCTGGAGGCATAACTGCCGGAACCAGAATACCTGGAGGTGAGTCTGCCGACTTGACTTGAGGTGCCGGACATGGCGCAGATGACTTGATGTGAGGCACCGGACTTGGCGCCGACTTGGTGGGAGGCGCCGCACTTGGCGCCGAATTGGTGGGAGGCGCTGGGCTTGTCGTTGACTTGGTGGGAGGCGCTGGACATGGATTGAGGCGGGACCACCGGAACCAGAATCCCTGGGTCGGGCCCGCCGACTTGGCTGAAGGCGCCAACTTGGCTGGAGGCGGGGCCGCTGGAACCAGAATCCCTAGAGGTGGGTTCGCCGTCTTGGCTGGGGGCGTGACCACCGTAACCAGAATCCCTGGAGGAGGATCCGCCGACTTGGCTGGAGGCGCTGACTTGGCTGGAGGCGGGACCGCCGGAATCAGAATCCCTGGAGACAGAGCCACTGCAGGTAGGACCGCTGGACCTGGCGCCGACTTGGCTGAAGGCGTCGGAGGTGGCGTCGACTTGGTAGGAGGCGCTGGACATGGGTTGACTTTGGGTTTCAAACTGATAGTGCGCTGTCATTGGTCCACAATGGTGGACCAATGACAGCGCACTACTGGTTTAGTGGGCGGGATGATGCCCTGGAGTGGAACAAGATGGTGACTGCTCATTTGAAACAGCTTTCACATCAATTTTGGACTATTTGGACTTGGGCTTTATTAGAATCAGAAGCAGATAGAGTCCTTTATTTAGATAAAGAACGTATTTTCACCTTCTTCAACAGCGGACCGCCTCATTGACCGACATCCATTGCGATGAGAACGTCACGTTGCTCCTTGTTCAGTAGCATGCGGAGATCGTTTGAAAGACAACGGTAGAACCCTCCCCATGACTGAGAGCCATCAATGGAGCATTGCCAGGCTATGTATGTGCTGCTGTGATGAGTGCATTTCCCATCGATATAGGTATTTCCCTACAGTGAGATTTAAAAAGTGTATTCTATTCTATTCTATTCTATTCTATTCTATTCTATTCTATCCATATGTTGGTTTCCTCCAACAGACGAAAAACATGCATGTCAGGTTAACTGGTGACTTTAAATAGTCTCTGAGTGAGTGAGTGGTTTTGTGTCTCTGTGTGTCCTTGTAATGGACTGGAAATTGGGTGTCCACCGTCCCTCACCTGATGGCACCAACTCCCGGAGCCCCAGAAGGTTTGGATGATGAGTTAATGAACGTTTCAGAACACGGAGGAATTATTTCCCTCTGTAGCTTTATCGCATCTCCTAAAACTTCACTGGTAAAAGTTTTGCTATAACAACAAAGAATTTTCTGTCTGAGGTTTAAAAGTAATTTAGAGTTTTTAGGAAGTCGTAGTGTTAAGCTCTTTAGACCAGTTTGTATACGTGTTCACCTCCTTCAATAGTGTTGATTCCCAGAATATTTAATATGAAAAGTTCATTTATTTTTCAGACTTTTCTGCGTGCTTCATCCATTCATCCCAGGAGGTTACTGCAAAACTCAGCTTGCAGGGTTATTTTAATAATCAGACATCTCCGACCTTTTCAGATTACAGCAGAGGACATTTTTTTCGTACCATGAAGTCAATTAACTGGCTTCTTTTTTAAAAAAGGCCTTCAAAATCACTAAGTCCTGAGAGCACTTACTGAACTTTGGCCCGAAGCACCTTGATGACTCGCTGACTTGTCTATTATTTCAACAGGAGGCATACGTTCCTGTAAAGCCATGTGTGCACCTTTAGCTACATATATTCAAAGTTTGTAAGTGGTTAGATTTAATAAATTGTCATTAGAATATAAAGGTATTCAATGAAATGTAATATTCCATAAAAATATGGATAATCAATATTACTGAACCTTTAATATACAATTGATGATGAAACTAAGTATTTTGGGTATGCCAGGGAAACAACACTACTTTAATTATGATCTATAATTAATTCGACGGGTAAACTAGTAGTAGCACATTCAATGTCAAAGAAAGTAAAGTGTTATTATCAGGAGAGGGAGAATGTTTAAGTGGTTAGCAGCAGTGTGCTAGACGATGGCCCCCTCCATGAGGCCACCACAGCTCAGCAGAACGTTGTTGTAGCTTCTTCTGGGGAGAAAAACACTTAGAGAGAAAATAAAGTTAACAGCTGAAATTGCAGGAAATAATACAGTTAATGAGCAGATTGTAGAAGAAAGTAGTAGAGTGTGAAAAGTGGTCAGTGTGTCCTCCAGCAGTTTAAGCCTATAGTAGCATAACTACAGAGATAACTCTGGATAACCTATCCTATTTAGATGGAGACGTGTTGGAGGCAGGGCAAGGGAGAGCCGTCTTTACCGACTGTACACTCCACCTCCCTCTACTCCCCCACTTGTCCAGATCTGGGCTAACATCAGATTTTAACCATAGGCCCTATCAAATAAAAATGTTTTAAGCCTAGTCTTAAAAGTAGACAAGGTGTCTGTCTCACGGACTAAAGCTGGGAGCTCGTTCCACAGGAGAGGAGCCTGATAGCTAAAAGATCTGCATCCCATCCTATTTTTAGATATTCTGGGAACCACCAGTAAACCTGCTGTCTGAGAGCGAAGTGCTCGGTTAGGAACATATGGAACAATCAGGATGGAGCTTGATTATTAAGAGCTTTAAGAATCACTTCTAATACTGCTACTACTACTTCTACTTCTACTACTATTACTGCTTTTACAACTGCTACCACTCCGAATCATAATAATAATAATAATAATATAATAATAATAATAATAATGACACTTCTACTACTACTATTATTACTACTACTACTTTTACCAGTACTACTACCACTACTACTACTATTATTATTACTACAACTTCACTTGGATGTAACTTTGTTTAAAGTTGTGTAAAATATTTGTTGCTTTCATTTTAATAATGTTGATCCAGTTTTTTTAAGAACATTTGATCTTTATTTTATCGACTCCCTTTCATCTCTTGGGACGCTCAGTTGGCTAAAAGGAAGAGGTTCCTGGACTTGGTCAAGGTGAGCGCCAAGATCATCGGGGGCAATCAAAGGCACCTGGATGTTCGGACTGAGTCAGAAGGAACATCGTAACTATCTGAAAGGATTCCAGGCATCTTCTGCATGATGTGATTGGGCTGTTGCCATCAGCAAGAGAGAAAAGCACAATCAAACGGGAACCTGACGTCCTTTGTTTCCCTGACAGTTGAGGTGATAACGTGTGATTTCACCATGATTGGGGTCTGCTGCAGACAAATTGCCCCTCTGGGACAATAATGTGTTTGAAGTTCTCTGATTTCATCGAGTTGCTCCACAAACATGCTTGAACTGGTAGAAATGGTGACTCTACATGTGCTTATTAAAGCTGTAATAATCTTTCATTCCTACATTCTGCACCATAGACTCCTTGTTTCAGTCCTCGTGTCCTGTTTGGTAATTTCATAGAATATCTTTAATTTGCCATCCTGGGTTTCCTTGGCGACAGTGTTTCTCTGAGATTGATCGCTCAGCCTTGCTGCAGGCTTGTTCCTGTTGCTCAGAGATTCTCTTCTGGTAACACTGGCTGTATGAGACATATCTACATCTGTTCTTGTGGAGAACCTTCCGCTCTATTCTATGAAACCTGAATAGGTTTCTGCTTTAAAGCTTCATTGTTACAGATTCAAACCTTTGGTTCCACTCAGCTGTGGTTTTTATTTGCATCTTCCTGCTAAACCCTTACGGCTTTTTGAAAACGTGATGAGTAGCTGCTTGCGTAGGGCGTCGCTGTACACCTGTTTGCTTGATAACAGTAAGACAGTAAGAGTTTTAGCCATTTAGAAAAATGCACATTGGTTTTGAAAGCAAACTTCTGCATCTTTTGGTTTGCTTCAGGCAGATGAACTTGTCACATTTCCAAAATGTAGTCAAGATTTCAGTTTTATTTAGTGGCAAAAGTTCACCTGTCACCAGGTAATTGGGTGACCTATTGTAGCGAGCGTGCACATTTAGTGGTTCCGTTAGAACCTTAGAATACGCTGCTTTTTCAGGGCTCTGCGGTGAGTAGTAGTGCGTTTTTACTGCTGTGTCTCAAGCTATGCATCCTCCTCGATAATACCAACCAACCAACCAATTGTATTTGTATAGCACATTTAAACACGGCATGAGAGCCGTCCAAAGTGCTGAACAAAAACACACAATAAAAACAATCAAAAATAAAAACTAAATCCACTAAAATCAAGTAATCCAACTCGAAAAGAAAAGGAGAAAGGGAATAAGTTAGACAGAATTAAAAGCCAGAGAATAAAAGTGAGTTTTTAAACGAGACTTAAAAAGGGAAAGAGAGGAAGAGAGTCTGATCGGGAGGGGCAAGTGGTTCCAGAGCTTCGGTGCACAAACTGAAAAGGCGCGCTCCCCGCGGGACTTACAGCGAGAGCTAGGGACATGTAGGAGGTGTTGGTCGGCTGATCGGAGGGATCTTGTAGGGACATATGGGTGAATGAGCTCAGACAAGTAGCCAGGTGCTAAGTTATTGAGGGATTTAAAAACAAAAACCAGGATCTTAAACTCTATCCGGAGATGGATGGGGAGCCAATGGAGATTTGCTAAAACCGGTGTGATGTGTTCCCGCTGCCTGGTGCCAGTCAAGAAACGAGCAGAATAATCATATCCCTGACCTAAATAAGCATTTTTAAAGGGCTGCCCCCAGCCTGGCTGTAGCATAACTTCCTCTCTGCTCTTTGCTCCTTGGATTGCTGCAGCTGTGGGCCCATCTACCGGATACCAGTCTGGAAAAGGGTTTTCTGCATCTTCTCCTGCATAACTCTGGTCTCCCTCTGTATTAATTGCAAACTGACCTCTTCCTGGTTCTGGAATTGTTCTCACTGGGCCTATGTTAGGAGGTGCCTGAGGGTCATGATATTTTATCTGCACTGGGCGGCACTTTTTATTTAGTCCTCTTATGCCATAAGATCTGGGATTTGTCCTGCCTCCTTTTACTGCTGGCTGGGGTGGCTGTTCCACACTTCCTATGTTTTCACACCTCTCATGGGCTGTTACTGGGGAGAGCCAGGTCACTCTTTCAGGTGTTTTGCCACCCGAGATTCGAGTGCTGCACCTTTGTTGGGACCCGTGCCCTGACATGGGCGTCCCCCTTGGTGTGCCAGGCACCACCAGTTGGGGCCCTAGCTCATCTTCCTCAGAATCAGTCTCACTCTCACTGCTTCTATCTCTGTCCTCAAAGCATTTTTTGACTTTCTCTCTCCTCGGGGCAGGGTTGTTCTCCCAGAATCATCACATCTCCTACTAATGGAAATACATGAGCATTTCTTACTTGGGCCTCGGCCTGCGGGCAGCACTGAGCCGCTGCTCGAGCTGTTCCTGCTTCATTCTGAAAGTTCCGGTCACAGGATACTGCTAATATGCCCTGTGGTCCACCTTGATATGTGGTTATTTCTCCGGTTACAAATCTCACGTTAGGGAGAATATTTTCCGGCTTTACTGTTAAAGATCTATCTGTCATGGCTGGTTAAAAGTTTTTCTTATTTTTTATTTATTTATTAGTTTTTACGTTTTATTATTATTTTTATTTTTTCCTAGTTTATCCATGGATTTTCTTGCATCGGAATGCCGTAGTTTTTTTTCTACCTTTTCTTTCAGTTAATCCTCCGTTCTCCCTATCTCTTTCCTTGTCGAGAGATGGTGCGGTTTTTCACTTACTCCAAGGTTGTAAGCGTACAAGGTCCATGGTGCGCGAGCTTTTGTCAGCCTAGAAAACAGTCCTATTTCGGTGAGTCCGGTATCTAGTGTTTACCTTCACTCAAAGCCCCTTTTCCGTTGGGCGCCGTGTAGCGAGCGTGCACTTTTAGTGGTTCCGTTAGAACCTTAGAATACGCTGCTTTTTCAGGGTAATGAGGCCGCAGGTGAGTTTTATTGCACAGACCCTGGTTTGGACTCCCTAATTAGAACTCGTTTTTTATTTTAAGGTGGAATGGAGATTGCCGTACTTGTTCTTCTGTGACAACACACTTTCCTTTTAATTTCCTGTTATTCAGTGGTTCTGAATACGGAGGCGAAAGTTTTGCTGGAGGCCAACCAGCCAACTCTTATTTGGGTCCCATCAGGATTAATTTGCGCCTCTGTCAGCATATGTGGGCGATGGTAACTAGAAAATGATTCCTGTTAGTTGATCAGGCTAACATGGATTTATCAATTAGTCTAATTAATCCACCCTTTGAAATGGTTCCTTCCCACGCTAAACACAGACTTTTCCACATGTGCAGAACAGAGCCTGTTTGAACCAACGGACCATTGTGGTTTATAACCCTTAGGATGTCCCGCTGCATGAGGGAGGAGGAGAGACTAACTCCCGCTACCTAAGGTATCTTTTCTTAATCTGTCACAACCTGAAAACAAGTCCTGAAGCACAGGAACAAGCAATTTAAGGTGGCTTACCTCTTCTGTCAGATCTGGTCGTGGCTCCCACTCAAAGGCTAAAAGAGACCTTTAAGAATCGAGAATGAGGATTCTTTTTCCAAAAAGTTTATTTCAAAATAAAAAAATACAAAAAAGAGTAAATCTAAGATGAACAAATCCCCTTAGGAGGATGCTGCTTCTAAAAACCTTCCTGAGAATAACTGCTCTCTCTTCCTGCAACTATTTCTGATTGGCTTAATGACCTGAACTCACTTTATGATAAATGACCCGTGCTTGTATGGCGCCACTCAGAGTAAGGACTCCAAAGCGCTTTACACTACAGTGTATCATTCATCCATTCACACACACATTCACACACTGATGGTGATAAGCTACGATGTAGCCACAGCTGCCCTGGGGCGCACTGACAGAGGCGCCACTGGTCCCTCCGACCACCACCAGCAGGCAAGTTGGGT
>NC_091751.1:68112664-68150164 GCF_043380555.1 Nothobranchius furzeri | reverse complement strand
CTGCTTTCCTCTAACCTTGCAGTTTTAAAACACACTTTTGTTAAACACCACGCACAGTTCTTTGTATTTGGCGGAGTTGTCATGAAGGAAAGCTGGCGTTTTCTCAACACACACACTGTCGTTCAAAACTGTTAGGTCGGTTACCCTACTTCACACACCAACTCATCAAAAGGGAGGAGTATTTGTCTGCGTGGAGAAAGAAAGTAGATGACCCAAATACACACACAATTCATCCTTTAGACTACATTTCAACAATGTTTTTTTTTATCAGCCAATAGTCTCATATCTGTAATTCAATTCAATTCAAGTTTATTTATAAAGCGTCAAATCGCGACAACAGTCGTCACAAAGCACTTCATATAATAAACATTCCAATTCAGGTCAGTTCATTAAAGCCGGGTGTACACTGTGGGACTTTTTCACTTTTTTGAGCCGATTTTCCACGAGATCGGGGCGAGTTTTGCGCCGAGCGGTCGTGTAGTGTACAGGGGGTTACGAGAGGCGATTAACACCACGTGACCAGCTACCGATCAGCAGTCGTGAGGTCGCACGGACTTCTGGAGTGTTTGATATTTTGCTCGTCCCTCGTGAGGGTATCACGCACACAGCGAGCAGCTGCGACCCAAAAAGTATCAGAACCGCTCACGGCGCATGCGCAATCCTGCATCAACGCCGCTCGCCCGCTATTTCCCTAATAACACACGCTGTTCGTTTTTATTTCTACACGTTTTTTACTCACAAAGATTGTCAAGAAAGCGTGTTTGTCGTGTTCATGTCAAATTAAACTGATCACAAAACACAGATTTACTTTCTTTATTTGGTTTTCCTCATCCAACCCCCATAAATCCCTGTGTGTCCTCCTGCAGCACTCCCGAAGGACAACAGGCAAAACAAGACAAAAAAGTCTGACGTGTTGAGTAAAAACTGCTATTTTTAGCATATTTTAGGTCCGACGTGTTGCTACCAGATGTACAGTGTGAGCGCATGGCTCGTGAGATCTGCTCTGCGAGGAAGTCGTACAGTTTGAGCTGAAGCTGAACGCTACGAGTGAAAAAGTCGCACAGTGTCCACCCGGCTTCTAGCCAATCAGTAAAAAGTTTCCTATGTAAGGAACCCAGCAGGTTGCATCAAGTCACTGACTAGTGTCAGAGTCTTTACAGCAATCCTCATACTAAGCAAGCATGCAGCGACAGTGGAGAGGAAAACTCCCTTTTAATTCATTCACCGCCAATGACGACTAAAGTCGTCATTCGCATTTTTTTAGCGTTTGGGCATCGGAACGAGCCCCCGTGCTGAGAGAACAAACATCTCATCTCTAAAGCCGATCTTCATCCGCATACGTCACACGTCACATGATCAGGAAGCAGAACATCCAAGTGTTAGGAGATCATTTTGGGCCGTTCCTGTAAAAAAAAAGTGAAGCGCGAACCGGAAAAGCGTTTGCCGATCACAATTCGACAACAGATTATGAAAGAACGGATAACACTCGAAACACGAGGATGTAAGATGTGAGTCTCTGCTTTGTTTTGGTTGCTTTGGCGTCGACATCATCCTAGCGCGCAACGTTCTGTGACTCTTCATAAGTTTTCAAAAAACTTTACTGTCTTCTCAAAATGGTGTTTTGTTTCCAAATGAACTCCCAAACCATCAGCTGAGTGAACATTTATGCGAACCAGTTGAACACTGATGTGTTTAATGTAAAACATTATGACCACTTCTTCTTCAGTCATCATCATGGACTATCGTGTTCACTGGTACACAAACGGTATACAGCAGCACCTCGGCCTACATAAGTACATGAAAGATTTCACAATGTTTGTGTGTGTGTGTGTGTGTGTGTGTTTAGATTTGTGTGTATAGTTCTGACCGACACATTCTCACACCCGAAGCAGCTGAAACTGAGGAAGGGTGACCAAGCATTTGTTTCAGGAGCGTCGCTTTCCGGCGCCCGCGGTAAGACGGAGGTTTGAGTGAATTGTGACCTTTACCCTCTTGCTATTTAACCTTCCCCACACCCACATCCTAACCTTAACCCACTTGGCGTGCAAAACGTAGTTTCTTGTTGTATTGTTCCTCACGAACACAGTTAACGGGAACTTTAGCAAGAGAAACTGGGTTAAGGTTAGGATGGGAGCGAGGGGAAGGTTATATAGCTACAGGTTAGAGGTCAAATGTTGGTGAAATGTCCGTTTTACCGCAGGCGTCAGAAAGCGATGCTCTGGAAATACATGCTTGGTCTCCCTTCGTCAGTTTCAGCCGCTTCGGGTCTGAGAATGTGTAGGTTCTGACATTATGGGACATGCTTTCAGAAAACGTGAAAAACTGTAAAATGGTCATTTCTCTGACAAACAAGTGGTGCACGAGAAACCCTCAGGGTGGTTTTGCACACAGTGTCTCATTCACGCTGCTGCCTCAACCCCCTTAGCCACGCCAAAGGGCAGGAAAATCTGAGCTCTGATTGGCTAAGGCTCGCCAGGCTTCTGCTGTCTGGTTAGAAATGATGCTGCAGCTGAATACCCATGCAAGCTTTCTTCAGTAACTTTAGTTATTACTGTTCTCTGCATATTTCCTCATGATCCATCCCTCTTTTGTCACTGCTGCTCCTGCAGCTTTAGAAAAAACAACAGCAAACGTGACAACCTGTGCAGCTGTAGCTGGAACAGCTAGCCTTTCAGGTTAGGTTTAATAAGTATCGGACAAAGGTGCATCGCCCTGTCATGCATCGAGTCCTATGTGTTTTGTGGGAGGCACCTAATAAAGATGCTTCCATGCATGGACACAACGACGAGACGACCCGAGCCTTACAGTTAGTATTAAATGTCCTTTTGGTTGGTTAGGGTTAGATGTCCTGCATCTGTAAAGAGTATTTCTCTTTGAAGAAAATAACTTCACAAAATACAATCAATAAAGACTTTGTTAACCCTTTGATGCATGATGGTCACTACAGTGAACAGGTACTCAAAATAGTTATTTTTGCTATTAAGCACAGCTGCTGAAGACTTTATTGCATTTGAGCCCCTCCATTTGGGCTTCAGCAAGTCAAGCCAACATATTTCATGTTCAGAATGCACGTTGTCCACTAGCGATGGGTACCGAATTCGGTACTTTTTAAGGTACCGACCGAATTCCATAGTACCGACTGAGCACCGATTCACGTCATTTGAAACGGTGCCTCGTTTCGGTACCCGTCCTTCATAACGAGAACTTGCCTAGACAATTGCGCATGCGCAAGAGCGTTACGTCGTCGGTCGCTGCGAGCGAGTTGTAAACAGAGCAGCATGGTAGAAAGAACGCACGCTAAAGCTTGGGTCCACTTCACTAAATGTGATGGGTAACTGGGTGATGATGAAACCAGCGACAACGATCTAAGTGAGACATCCTCATCTTAATCTGCTCCGGTAGGTAAATAAAATGTTTAAGATAACGTTAGCTTGATTTGTTAGTTTCCGTTCCGCTAATGGTGCGTTCGCTTTCTCCTCGGAACTCCGAGTTTCCGACTAGAAGAGCATGAACGCGCATTAAAGTTTGGCTTCACTTTACTAAATGCGACGGATGATTGGGTGAAGATGAAACCAGCGACAACGATCTAAGTGTGAGGCATCATCGTTTTAATCTGCTCCAGCAGCTAAATGAACTGTTAAAGATAACGTTAGCTTGATATGTTAGCTTCCATTGCCACCGTTGTTATCAGCTAATGGTGCGTTCGCTTTCTCCTCGGAAATTCTAACTTCCCAGTAGGAAAAATCAAATGAAAAAAGACGGCAAAAGGAATGAAGATACACAGTAAATTTAGTTCACAGTAAAGATGTTTGCCTCAGTTTAATTATCAGCTTATAAAACTACAAGGACGATGTTAAAATACAAACAGTTGAATGTTATTTATCGTGATATTTATCAAATATGGTTATATATTGAGAAAAAAATATATTTAATTATAAAAGAGAATTAAAATATTAAACACTCAAAAGTATCGAAAATTGGTACCGTTAAGTACCGGTATCGATTCAAATGTCAAAGGTACCCATCCCTACTGTCCACTGAGGTGGACATGTAATAAATTATTTGTAAATTATTAAATGTTACAAAAATATTTCTTGAAATTTTTTTCATTCACACCTAAAGATGAATGAAAAAAATTGTTAAAAACAATCATGGTTGAAGATTTCATAATTCATGCATCAAAGGGATAAAGTTGGTTCATGAACAATGTTTTTTTTTTGCTGAAGTAGTCTTTTGTGCTCCGTGTGGATGATCTCTGGACGGGTCTGGCTGAACGGAACCACCAGAACCCAGTGATCTGTGAATTCCAGCATTTAGGGCATTCCCTCTCCCCTCAGAGCTGCCTTTTGTTAGTTTGCTTCAGGATTTCTGTTTTTGTTTGACACTTAACTGAATATTTGTCTTGGCATTCATTTTACAAACTTTGTAAACACGTTTCCTAAAACATAAATTGGTTTGTTTACATCACTTTGAAGTGTGTCCTTCTCAGCCTCCGTAGTGAGACGTGAAACATCAAAGACAAAGTTCTCTCGTCTGTCTGATTCTTTCGTGTCTGCTCCTGCTGACGTGAAGCCGAGACTCATCTCTCAGCTGATTCGTGACGACTGCTCAGAGACGTCGACAGCAGGCCGAGCAGTAATTAAGGAGTTAGATCCCGTGGCCTCCTGCTGCTCCCTCTCCTCCTACCAACACCCTCAGCTTAAAGCTACAATCTGCCTTCTAGTCTCACGTGTCCTACTGAGATGACCTCCTGCAGGACAAGCGCACATTTCTCAGAAGCAGTTTTCACAGACTAGACGTTTGAAGCACCAGCATCTATTGATCTGGTCATGTTTGCTCTCACCTGCTCTCCTTCCTTGACAAAATCTTTTCTGCAGATATGAGCCATGATGCCGGTGGCCAGAGCGTCCCCCATCACGTTCACCATGGTCCTGAATCGATCTCTGGACAGAAAACACAAGCCGGAGGCCTTCAAGTCACTCTGTTAGTGAAAAAATAAATCAAATTCTCTCTGACAGCTTTGAAAAGTAGAACCAAAACAACCTTCAAGTTCAGAAATGTAACAAATGATAAAGTTCTGATTACTGTCAACAAACTCGTTTCTACTCACAAAGCCCAATCGACTGCAATGATGAGCGTGATGTCATCGGTGGGCAGACCCACGGAGGTCAACACGATCACCATGGTAACCAGTCCAGCCTGTGGGATCCCTGCGGCTCCGATGCTGGCGGCTGTGGCTGTGATGCTAGGAGAGCAGACGGATAAACTGTTACAGGAGTCTGAGTGTCACCGATGTTTTATTCTGCTGCAGCTTCAGATGATGCACCAGGTTCAGAAACAGTCTGAGCACTAAAACGGATCCACAACTTAAATGGGACAGAAACACAAGATCAGCCCACTTCAGTATCTTCATAAAGGTTCATGTTTCTAGATCACTTTGAATGTGTTTTTCAGCTTTTACGGGATGTGGTGCGCAGGTTTGCTTCCTCTCCGTAGATCAAATCTTGTTTACCAGCCTTCTGACGAGTTGGGCTGGCCTCCCATCCTAACTCACAAAGCAGCCTGCTACGTTTCATCTCTTGTAAATCTGTAGGATTTCCTCTCTCGTCCTGAGAGTCCACACCGGACAGAAGAGGCCTTTTCAATATTTAGCTCCACTTGCCCGAGTCTAGCTGCAGACCTATGGACGCCGGTCCCTTCGGACACCTTTAGAGGGGTTTGGGGACTTCTGGTTAGAAAGCTTTTGGAAATCTGACTTCACTTCTTTGATGTGTAGCTGTGTCTGTAGCTGGTTAGGATCCTCCTGCTAAAGGACCTGGTAAAATAAAAGCTCGGACTTTTGGAGTTGAGCGGATCAGCTGAAAAGAAGAAAAGGGAAAAAGAATTCAGACTTTTTGACTTCTGAGAAAAAACTCAGAATTCTTCTTCTTTTCTTTTTACTTTTCAGTGGCTCTAATCCTCTTCAGTGACAATTTGCCCACCAACATTTATAATTCTTTCAATTTTCCGTGACCAACAGCATGATGCTGCCACCCCCATGCTTCGTCACAGGATGTTTTTTTTTCCTCAAAGAGACTTTTTTATTGTTAAAAGTTTCATTTCAGCCTCATTGGACTACTTGCTGCTGTGGCCCCCAGACTCTGGACCTCTCTCCCCCTGAGCCTGACATCAGTGGACTCAGTGGTCTCCTTTAAAAAGCAGCTGAAGACTCACTTGTTCAAGCTGGCTTTTGTATGACCTTCTTCACCTCTCTCTCTTTATTCTGCTCTCCCCACCTATTCCACCTTCCTCAGGATCCACTGATTTCCCTCGTTCCTATTCACTCTCTCTCTTTCTTAACACTTTTTAAATCACAATTGCCTATTTTTGCTCATTTTAATATATTTTTAAACATTTTCAAAATTCTTTTTGATATTTTTACATTTTTTGCTTTTGTGAAGCGCCTCGTGATTTTTATCTTGAGAGGCGCTGTAGAAATTATATTCTCTTCTTCTCCTTATTTCCTCCATGTTCTGTATTATTTTAATGAAGACAACTTCCTAATTATTGATTTAGTGGATTTTCCTTGGTCTTTATTCTGCTTCTACCTAAACATTATTCATTGTTTCGTAGCAGTTTGGAACCATTTCTGGGTTATCTTATAAATAAATAAATCAGGTCTTTTTGAAGGATTTTGCTCCTTCGGGTCTTATATTCTCATTTAGTGTAAAATATTTAAACCCATCCCTGGTTGTTAGGCATCAAATTTGAAGAAAATATCTTGTAACGTGAATGATTGATTTCAGCCAAGATGAGCAACACCAGAGAGCATGTTGGGAATCAAGTCAACGCCTCCTCATAGAAGTTCCATTTATGGCTCAAACACACAGAAAAAAGGGTGAAACAAAAAGACCTGCAGCTTCACAAATAAAGATTTTATTTGTCTGGGTAAAGCAGAACTTCTGAGTTTTATTGAAGAAGGTGAAACTCAGTACTTTTGTGGTGTAACTCATTTGATCTCATTTTCTATTCTAGCTCTATATTTTATGCATATGAGAATATAGATTCCTGACCATATTGCAGAAGTAATCACAGTATTATGTTTAGATGTGACTAAAATGGCTACAATTTCTTATTTATTAATGTTTGTTTGTCAGATTAAAGGTGCATGAAGAAAGACCACAACCTGTGGTCAAATTTGGACGCTGCAGTCCATTCATTAAAGCAAACGAGTTTCCCTGACCAACTGTTGACAGCTATGATCAGCACCAGAAGGTCCCAGATGATGAGTCGAGATGCCACACAACTCACTGTAACACCGAGCTGTTGGTAATTGAAAAAGTAGCTTGAAAAACTTTTAGAGCTGAGTATTGTTTCCAATTCACTGTCAGCATTTTTAGCTCAACATTAGCCTCTAGCCCGCTTTACGTGATATTTCGTGGCTTCTGATGGGTACAAGGAAAACCTGTGTACTGGCTCACATTATTTCCACAACACTGATGCTTTTTGTCAGCTGGTCTGTATTACAAATTCCAGTGCAGACTTGGCAACCCTATGGGCTCACATGCAATTGGCTCTAGAACCAACTTCTGTAGGGACGTGTGACAGATTGTAAACAAAGACTACGTGCCCCTTAGCAATGGGTACCAAATTCGGTACTTTTTAAGGTACCGACCGAATTCCATAGTACCGACTGAGCACCAATTCACATCATTTGAAACGGTGCCTCGTTTCGGTACCCGTCCTTCATAACGAGAACTTGCCTAGACAGCTGCACATGCGCAAGAGCGTTACGTCGTCGGTCGCTGTGAGCGAGTTGTAAACAGAGCAGCATGGTAGAAAGAACGCACGCTAAAGCTTGGGTCCACTTCACTAAATGTGATGGGTAACTGGGTGATGATGAAACCAGCGACAACGATCTAAGTGAGACATCCTCATCTTAATCTACTCCGGTAGGTAAATAAAATGTTTAAGATAATGTTAGCTTGATTTGTTAGCTTCCATTTCGCTAATGGTGCGTTCGCTTTCTCCTCGGAACTCCGAATTTCCGACTAGAAGAACATGAACGCGCTCTAAAGTTTGGCTTCACTTTACTAAATGCGACGGGTGACTGGGTGAAGATGAAACCAGCGACAACGATCTAAGTGTGAGGCATCATCGTTTTAATCTGCTCCAGCAGCTAAATAAACTGTTTAAGATAACGTTAGCTTGATATGTTCGCTTCCATTGCCACCGTTGTTATCAGCTAATGGTGCGTTCGCTTTCTCCTCGGAAATTCTAACTTCCCAGTAGGAAAAATCAAATGAAAAAGGACGGCAAAATGAATGACGATACACAGTAAATTTAGTTCACAGTAAAGATGTTTGCTTCAGTTTAATTATCAGCTTATAAAACTACAAGGACGACGTTAAAATACAAACAGTTGTGTGATATTTATCAAATATGGTTATATATTGAGAAAAACATATATTTAATTATAAAAGAGAATTAAAATATTAAACACTCAAAAGTATCTAAAATTGGTACCGTTAAGTATCGATTCCTAGGTACCGGGAATTAGTACCAAATCGATTCAAATGTTAAAGGTACCCATCCCTAGTGCCCCTTCAGCCTTTTTAAAACTGACAACCCCCCAGCCAGCTATGAAAATCTGTTTCCATGTCACTTTCCATCCAACATAACTGAGACATTAATTTGTTTTGTGATTTTTTTTCAGCGTAAAATGTTTACTTATTGCACCTTTAAGGCTTTAGCTGGCTATGCTGTGCTGGGACTTTTTACTTCACAAATCTACCTCCTGCTACACAAAGTGATGACGTGTTCTTACTGTTCGTAACAGTTTTCACCAGTTTCAGACGTTCACATCTAAGGGAATCAGGCAACATAGGATGCTTTTGTGTGACACGGTTTGGATTCTCACTGCCAACTGTGAGCGTTATGTTGCCGGGCTGGGGCCGGGTTAGGGTTGGGTTAGTGTACAGATGGAGGAGCTTTATGGTCAGAATTCAAATGTCACAGGAACAGGGCACAGAGAGGAAAAATGATTATAATTCTGCCGTGACATGTGAGATGAGTAATACAGGTCATATGGGTTTTACTGCTGAGGGATTATGATGGGGGACTGAGCACACTGCGGCCGTGAGGAGAGCCGCGCTGTTACTAATATTACAGTCCAACATGTGATCAGATCAGAGCAGGTTGGGGTTCTCCTCAAGCCGGGGTGCTGGTTCTAACTTAGGGTTCAAGCTGGTGGAGCTGCTGTTCACGTCTGCACAGAGTCCAGCCTGATACGATCAGAATCAGATCAGACTGAGAAGCTCATACAAGGCATAATCTGTGTGACATTTACATTTATGAGAATCTAGTAAATCCCATAATAGCATTAATAACTCAGAATTTAATGTGCAAATTTAGATTCATTCACATGCTGCACTCAGGACACCTCTGGTGCTGCTGCATACTGCCACACTCACTTTGACCCAGATCAAAGTAGATTTCATATTTTGGGCTATTTTGCAGTTTAAAAACGACTAATGTAGTAGTTACTGACCGTAATAATTATTAATAAAACAGTGAAATGTTTTAGATGGTGCATTTTCCTTTTATGCAGCTGCTTAACACGATAACCATCAGACTCCAGAGCGAGCGCTCTATGGTCATGATGGAACCAACATGAAGACGTGATGTCATGCACAGCATGGCACGTTAGCAGAAATGCACATGAAGGATACACGTGTCACCTCAGCCTTCAGGAGTCCCACTAATCATCCAATAACCACCAGAATGTGATTCAAGATGGCCGCCAGAGCAAACCGACTTTTGAAAACACGAAATTGACAAACCCTCTCAGTTTTACAGAAACAGAGCTTTAAACAACACTAAGGAGTTTTACACACTATAAGCCAGGGGTATCCAGCATGTTTTAGTGGTTTCTCTGCTCCAGCTCACTTGATTCAGTGGTTGAATCCCCTGCGCAGCAGCTCATCAGGCTCTGCAGAAGCCTGTTAATCACCTGCTGACTGAAATCAGGTGTGTTGAAGCTAAAACGTGCTGGATACCGGCCCTCCAGGCTCCCTGCTATAAACCGTTGTTTTCAAGCTGGTTTCAGAGACTCTGGAGTCAGAAACTTGAGCAGCTTCACACGGACAGCCCTCTCTCTGCTGAGCAGAATCAGCAGCTCTATGGTTCGGCTAGGAAGGCTACAGTAGGAGGTTTCTACCTGCTTACTGTGATGGTGGCGGTTAGCTTTTTCACTTCACGGAACGTTAATAAAAGTACAAGAAAAACATGAATTTAGCTTTTTTAGTTGGCATCGTGGCCTGAATGAAGGTAAAATTAAGAGTATCTATATGCAGGTGAAGCACAGAGCTAAAACTAGAGTTACCACTCGCTCTAGGAGGCTAAAGGAGGCTACGAAAGAAGTCAGTCAGTTTTCTCTGAAATAGTTTAAATTTTTTAATTCAGATTTCTAGTCCACCGAATAGAAGAAGTAGATGCAAATATCCGTGGAAAAACAATGTGATCTGTAAAACCTTTCAGAGCTGTCACCTGTCGCTCACAGAGGCGTGAGGTGTTGCGGCTCTCTCCTCTTTTCCTTTGCGCTGTGCAGGCACACAGCAGCAAAAATGTAAACAAACACACATCCGCCGAACATTTACTGATGTAAATTTTGCATCCAGTAACAAATTCTGCGCAGAGGAAGGTCATTAAAATGCGCCAACACGGTGGATTTAATAGGAGATAAAGAACAAAGATGATACTTTACAATACAGGTCCCTTTATCATGTTAGTTAGTGTATTATTAAAGGAACTTTATGGAGTTTTGAATTTTTATGCTCGCGATTGCCCCCTCAGGCCAAAAGCGTAACGGCAGCTTCAATAGTAGGCTCGTGCACGAGGCGCGCATGCTGTACGTGCGCACTCCTTAACGAAAATAACAGCTGAGACAGTCCCGTGTGTGTGTGTGTGTGTGTGTGTGTGTGTGTGTGTGTGTGTGTGTGTGTGTGTGTGTGTGTGTGTGTGTGCGTGGCCCGGAGGACAGAGGACAGGAGAACATGCAGCTAATTAATTAAATAATGTGGTTGTGTAGCTTTCTCTTCAGCACAGCCGACAAAGGTTTATGATAGGTCAGTCCTCCTGCATGCTCAGATCATTCCCTTCCCTTGCTTGAAAAATCATTCCAAAATGAAAGTTGAACCCACATCTTTTTTATCTGTGAATTCAATGCCGTTCACCGAGTCTCAAATAAAAATTTGGACATCTTACTGTAAAAAATATACCATTAATGTAAAAATGAAACTCTAAATGAACTATGTTCACATTCAGAATCAAACCCAGGTCTTCTGCATGAGAGTCCGACATCTTACTAGGTGAGCTAAAGCACCAGTGATGTCCTTTTGTATCTGTAACATTTATATCCTTGATGACAGCTGAAACAACGTTCAAAGAACGGTTTGGAGTGAAAATGGCTATTTTGTTGCTAATTAGCAGGAAATATCTAGAAGAAAGTTCTACAGAAAGTAGCTAAGGGTCCTCAGAAATGTAGCTAGCTTTGTCACTAGGCGTTAGGAACAGCGACAAAGTGGTGGTGGTTAAGAAACTTCTCTAAAAGCTGAAAAAAAAAATTTTTGGAACATGATCTTGAACTTGTGCTTTTGTTTCCTGAATTTATTCTAATAAAATCATAAAATATTCTGTTGGAAGGTTTGCTTTTCCCTCTCAGGTTTGCTAAAATTAGCAGAAATCCTCCATCTGAGTCAACCAACAGCCTCCAGTTTAAACTCCCCCATAACTTAGTAGGTCAGCCTGAAACTCACCTGATGGTTATGATCTGACCAAAGTCAAGCTCATAGTTATTCACTTGGGCGATGAAGATGGCGGCCACGGCCTCGTACAGAGCGGTGCCGTCCATGTTGATGGTGGCGCCGACCGGCAGGACGAAGCGGATGATGCGTCGGTCGATGTGGTTGTTCTCCAGGAGGCACTTGAAGGTGATAGGCAGAGTGGCGGAGCTGCAGCAGGACCAGATCAGATTCAGTACGAGTCACATGACTTTCAGAGGCGTTTCAGCTGTTCTCTAACGTCTGGTTAAAGGAGGAACGTAGACATTGTGAGCTGTGTTTCAGAAAGCACTAGCAGTCAGTAACTGAAGTCAGCACAGCTTGAGCTCACATAAACCAACAGGAAGCAGTAGGAGCCACAACTTAACACACACCAATCAGAGACTCTGTGGTTCGGCTAGGAAGGCCACAGTAGGAGGTCTCTACCTGTTTACTGTGAAGGTAGCTAACGTAAAGGCTAGCGGTTAGCTTTTTAACCCTACCTAATGAAAGTAAAAGAAGAAGAAAAATATGAATTTAGCGTTTTTAGATTTTTTAAAGGGGGCAATGTCAGCGCATTCAGGTTTGAAACAATGGATCCAAAAAGATGCAAAGGAAGAAGTGGAGGAGGTCTAGAACACCAGAGTGGAGGAGGTAGAGGAGGTGGAAGTGGAGGAGGTATAGGACACCAGAGTGGAGGAGGTAGAGGAGGAGGAAGTGGAGGAGGTATAGGACACCAGAGTGAAGGAGGTAGAGGAGGTGGAAGTGGAGGAGGTCTAGGACACCAGAGTGGAGGAGGCAAAGGAGGTGAAAGAGGAGGAGGTATAGGACACCAGAGTGGAGGAGGTAGAGGAGGAGGAAGTGGAGGAGGTATAGGGCACCAGAGTGAAGGAGGTAGAGGAGGTGGAAGTGGAGGAGGTCTAGGACACCAGAGTGGAGGAGGCAAAGGAGGTGAAAGAGGAGGAGGTATAGGACACCAGAGTGGAGGAAGTAAAGGAGGTGGAAGAGGAGGAGGTCTAGGACACCAGAGTGTAGGAGGTAGAGGAGGTGGAAGAGGAGGAGGTATAGGACACCAGAGTGGTGGAGGTAGAGGAGGTGGAAGTGAAGGAGGTATAGGACACCAGAGTGAAGGAGGTAGAGGAGGTGGAAGTGGAGGAGGTCTAGGACACCAGAGTGGAGGAGGCAAAGGTGGTGAAAGAGGAGGAGGTATAGGACACCAGAGTGAAGGAGGTAGAGGAGGTGGAAGTGGAGGAGGTCTAGGACACCAGAGCGGAGGAATGTAGAGGAGGTGAAAGAGGAGGAGGTATAGGACACCAGAGTGAAGGAGGTAAAGGAGGTGGAAGTGGAGGAGGTCTAGGACACCAGAGTGGAGGAGGCAAAGGAGGTGAAAGAGGGGGAGGTATAGGACACCAGAGTGAAGGAGGTAGAGGAGGTGGAAGTGGAGGAGGTCTAGGACACCAGAGCGGAGGAATGTAGAGGAGGTGAAAGAGGAGGAGGTATAGGACACCAGAGTGGAGGAGGTAGAGGAAGCGGAAGAGGAGGAGGTATAGGACACCACAGTGGAGGAGGTAGAGGAGGTGAAAGAGGAAGAGGTATAGGACACCAGAGTGGAGGCGGTAGAGGAGGTGGAAGAGGAGGAGGTAGAGGAAGCGGAAGAGGAGGAGGTATAGGACACCACAGTGGAGCAGGTAGAGGAGGTGAAAGAGGAAGAGGTATAGGACACCAGAGTGGAGGCGGTAGAGGAGGTGGAAGAGGAGGAGGTATAGGACACCAGAGTGGAGGAGGTAGAGGAGGTGAAAGAGGAGGAGGTATAAGACACCAGAGTGGAGGCGGTAGAGGAGGTGAAAGAGGAGGAGGTATAGGACACCAGAGTGGAGGAGGTAGAGGAGGTGGAAGAGAAGGAGGTATAGGACACCAGAGTGGAGGAGGTAGAGGAGGTGAAAGAGGAGGAGGTATAGGACACCAGAGTGGAGGAGGTAGAGGAGGTGGAAGAGAAGGAGGTATAGGACACCAGAGTGGAGGAGGTAGAGGAGGTGGAATAGGAGGAGATATAGGACACCAGAGTTGAGGAGGTAGAGGAGGTGAAAGAGGAGGAGGTATTGGACACCAGAGTGGGAGAGGTAGAGGAGGTGAAAGAGGAGGAGGTATAGGACACCAGAGTGGAGGAGGTAGAGGAGGAGGAAGTGGAGGAGGTATAGGACACCAGAGTGAAGGAGGTAGAGGAGGTGGAAGTGGAGGAGGTCTAGGACACCAGAGTGGAGGAGGCAAAGGAGGTGAAAGAGGAGGAGGTATAGGACACCAGATTGGAGGAAGTAAAGGAGGTGAAAGAGGAGGAGGTCTAGGACACCAGAGTGTAGGAGGTAGAGGAGGTGGAAGAGGAGGAGGTATAGGACACCAGAGTGGTGGAGGTAGAGGAGGTGGAAGTGAAGGAGGTATAGGACACCAGAGTGAAGGAGGTAGAGGAGGTGGAAGTGGAGGAGGTCTAGGACACCAGAGTGGAGGAGGCAAAGGTGGTGAAAGAGGAGGAGGTATAGGACACCAGAGTGAAGGAGGTAGAGGAGGTGGATGTGGAGGAGGTCTAGGACACCAGAGTGGAGGAGGTAAAGGAGGTGGAAGTGGAGGAGGTCTAGGACACCAGAGTGGAGGAGGCAAAGGAGGTGAAAGAGGGGGAGGTATAGGACACCAGAGTGAAGGAGGTAGAGGAGGTGGAAGTGGAGGAGGTCTAGGACACCAGAGCGGAGGAATGTAGAGGAGGTGAAAGAGGAGGAGGTATAGGACACCAGAGTGGAGGAGGTAGAGGAAGCGGAAGAGGAGGAGGTATAGGACACCACAGTGGAGGAGGTAGAGGAGGTGAAAGAGGAAGAGGTATAGGACACCAGAGTGGAGGCGGTAGAGGAGGTGGAAGAGGAGGAGGTATAGGACACCAGAGTGGAGGAGGTAGAGGAAGCGGAAGAGGAGGAGGTATAGGACACCACAGTGGAGGAGGTAGAGGAGGTGAAAGAGGAAGAGGTATAGGACACCAGAGTGGAGGCGGTAGAGGAGGTGGAAGAGGAGGAGGTATAGGACACCAGAGTGGAGGAGGTAGAGGAGGTGAAAGAGGAGGAGGTATAAGACACCAGAGTGGAGGCGGTAGAGGAGGTGAAAGAGGAGGAGGTATAGGACACCAGAGTGGAGGAGGTAGAGGAGGTGGAAGAGAAGGAGGTATAGGACACCAGAGTGGAGGAGGTAGAGGAGGTGAAAGAGGAGGAGGTATAGGACACCAGAGTGGAGGAGGTAGAGGAGGTGGAAGAGAAGGAGGTATAGGACACCAGAGTGGAGGAGGTAGAGGAGGTGGAATAGGAGGAGATATAGGACACCAGAGTTGAGGAGGTAGAGGAGGTGAAAGAGGAGGAGGTATTGGACACCAGAGTGGGAGAGGTAGAGGAGGTGAAAGAGGAGGAGGTATAGGACACCAGAGTGGAGGAGGTAGAGGAGGTGAAAGAGGAGGAGGTATAGGACACCAGAGTGGAGGAGGTAGAGGAGGTGGAAGAGAAGGAGGTATAGGACACCAGAGTGGAGGAGGTAGAGGAGGTGGAATAGGAGGAGGTATAGGACACCAGAGTGGAAGAGGTAGAGGAGGTGAAAGAGGAGGAGGTATAGGACACCAGAGTGGAGGAAGTGGAATAGGAGGAGGTATAGGACACCAGAGTGGAAGAGGTAGAGGAGGTGGAAGAGGAGGAGGTATAGGACACCAGAGTGGAGGAGGTAGAGGAGGTGGAATAGGAGGAGGTATAGGACACCAGAGTGGAAGAGGTAGAGGATGTGGAAGAGGAGGAGGTATAGTACACCAGAGTGGAGGAGGTAGAGGAGGTGAAAGAGGAGGAGGTGGAGGGGAAGAGCCAGGGCAAGGAGACAAGTAGTCTTGGATGAAATTCGAGCCACTTTAGTTGACCTTGTCCTTGTTTCATTAAGGGAGGCGGGGCAACGAGTCCAGCCAAATGTGAGTCACGTCACCATTGCCTCCATCATCAGACACTCCGCTTAGCATGCGTGAACTCCAGTGAGATCTCGAGAACTGACCTAAGATGGCGTGGGGACTGGTTTTATTAATCTGGATGTTTTGAATTCTGGTCGAATCAAAGTTGGCAGATTTATAAACACCACAGAGACTATGCCACGCTTCAGAAAGGAAGCTTCTGATTGGATCAGTAACGACAATGTGCCATGTGTTTACATTACTGTGTGGTCAGCATGTCTAGTGCACTAGACTAAAGTCATATTACTTATTAAAGCATATTAATCACAACATTGTTATTTCACAGATCGGTCAACATTATATTATTGACTAACACTTTGTTTGATTAGCTTAATTAAAAATAGAATTCGTTGATTTATTAAAGGAAATAATCCTTTCTCTATTCTTCTCTTGAGCTGGAAGGAAAACAGTTTTAGAAGCGAATGCATGACCTTGAGGCAGTCTCATGCACTTAGTACTGTGTCAGAGGCATCTGTGGAGAGAGGTTAAATAACCTTCGGAGGAATGTCGCCTCCGTCACGTTTCGACATGATGTTTGGGAAACTGGGTGAGATGTTATGGATTTGTGTTTACTGTTCTGCGAATATGAGGCATAATTTTAAGAAACGTGTGTAGGCAATCGAGAAAAACTGTGAATAGTTTAAAATGTTTTGTCCAAATTTTAGAGACTTTCCATAAAGTTTATGAACGTGCTGTCGTCACATGACAGCGCTGAGACGGCGTGTCGAGAAAAAAATTGCAGCTTGCGCACCAACCGACTTGGTGTCTAATAACAACACAACTTCTGCAGTTTGGGAGTATTTCTGGTTCGAAGAAAACTTTAACCCTCCCGCTGTCTTTATGGGTGACCCCGCGAGGAAAGTTGACATTGAGCAGGATTGATGGTTTATCCCTTGAGGTTCACGTGGCAGGGGTGAGGTGGTGCTCACTCCTCACCCCTGCCACGTGGACCCAAGGGATAAACCATCAACCCTGCTCAATGGTCAACTGTCCTCGCGGGGTCACACCTATTTGGACAGTGGGAGGGTTTAAGGACAGCCAAGAAAAACACTGATGAGGTCATTTGTGCAACAAAAGATGACAGTGAAAGACGCACGTCCTGTCGGCACTGCGGAGGAGCAAAGCTTTTTTCTGGAGCCTGTTATTAAGAGAGATGACAACGCACTTTTCTGATGGAAATATGTAGCCGGCCTTCCCCGGGTGTCACAGCTAGCCCAAAAGTAACCGGGTGTCTGCCACAAGCTCATCGAAGCGGGTTTTCAGCAGCTGGAGGTTGAAGCCGCTAAAGGTAAACATGCTGGTTTTTAAGGTGAAAAATCTTTTTGTAAGCTGCCCTTTTAAAAATAAGTAGTTAAAATTGGGTGCGTTATAGATCAAAAAATAATCTTGACGGATTTCACTCCAAAATAACTAGCACCAGACCAGAACCCTGTTTAGGTCTGTGAGACACCTTTGGGATTACCTGGATTAAAACTGCAGAAAGGATGAGAGACACTGAAGATATTTAAACTGGGAGAAGTGAACTCCACATGAACCAGCTGAGTTCATCCAGTTTGGTTCTTTTGTCATGTTGCAGCCTAGTGTGATGAATCTTTATTTTTACACAGTCGCACCTCAGAGCAACAAAACCACATCACACATTTCATTGTAGGAGAAGCTTATCTCAGCCCATGAAAGAGCCAGAAACCACAGTAAATCACAGAGGAGACGCTGTGGATGTGGGACAAAAACCAAACAGCACAAAGGGGGGAAAAAAATCACAGTTTTCTTCCTCAAATGAGAAACTTTCTGTGGTGTTACATGTTTCAGCAGGCAGAGATGGCCTTGGGCTAAAACAGTGCTGAGGGTCTCAGCAAGGAAAATGTTTGTTTACTTTCGAGGTCTCCTTTAAAACCAACATTTATTTATAATGCTGATTAACAGACTTGTCTGTTAGATAAATATTAAATTGTATTTATTTTAAAAATACCCTAGATTTAGGCTTGTTCAAGCATTTTTTATTATAAAAGTTAAAGTGGCACAAGGTTTGGCGAGTGTTGAAAGGAAAAGAAAGTAATTTAAAAAACAGATCCTTCATCAGCACAGTGTGGCTCTGCCTGATCACCTGCAGAATGTTCCTCACCAACCGGAGAACATTTATCAGACCTTGGACTAACGAGTAAACAGAGATACTTGTTGCTCTACACAAGAAAACCCTCATAGATTTTTCTAATATTCACATTATTTATTGTCATTCAAAAATAACTAAGTAAAATGAAAACACCTCTCTGTTACCTTGGGGTTCTGCTGAATGCTGCTTTGTTGAGCTAAGTTTGTGTTATCTGATTGGCTGCAGTCGTTCAGGTAAAAAACTTCCATCTAGAAAACGTTACCTTGTATTTTAAAGCATGCAACTGTTTGGGGATTTTTCTCACTGTCTTTGATTTGATTTGTTTGTTTGTTTATAAATTTATTTCAAACATTAAAAAATATAAGTAAATAAAATAACTTGTGACACTCAACAGTGTTTAAAATGGAGGTAGGTTGAGGTCAGTGGCGGCGCCAGGGGGCGCTATAGCTACCCCTGGATTAGTCATAGCACCCCCAAGCAAATATTAGATTTTTTTTTTTTACAATTTAATTTTGATTTAACGTGTTGATGTGATCATATTTAACATACAAAACAAAAATAATCAGTAAATTATCATATAGATAGTAAAAACTTAAATCAAAACAGGAAATTGATGATAACCTTTGACCTCATTTTCCACCTGTGAACGAGTGAAAGGCAGAGCTAGCGGTAAAATGGATCGGTTTTTGTTGCCCACATTTCCACGGGTTCAGTCAGAAATGAATGAATGTTTGGAAGTGATCTCAGACCCACAAAAACCTACGGACCTGGATGAAGAGAGTCAACCCTCAACCGCCGCAGCAGTCCAGGGTTTTGCCGCTGGAAATGCTAACGCTAACGTTAGCTAACCTTGCAACACTATAGATGGTTTTCTGTGTGGCTGTATGTGTTTATGATTTAATGGAAAAGTCAGCGATTGTTCATTTGTTTATGATGTATATTAATGATTGTTTCAGGTGTTGTTGAGGTGTTGTGCACGCATGTGTATCTGCTAGTGTTGAAGGTGTTTTAGAGAACAATAGGTACGCATGACCACTTCCTTCATAGCACCTGCAGAAAAACATTTCTGGAGCCGAGCCGCCACTGGTTGAGGTATGCACTTTCAAGGCCCTGCCCCCTTTACATATTTTAATGTTTCAAAATAAATAAATAAATCAAATGCAAACTAAAACTTATCACTTCATTAGTTTTACCTAATTTACACTTTTGATTCAAATAAAAAACATGAAAAGTAAAAAAGAAATACAACTAAGTCGAACACTGAACTGTGCCGTCAAAGAAAACAAAGGCTCTCATCTATAAGCTATCAATAATATCTAAGCTTTTCCACATTTTTACTGCTCTTCATTTATATGTACAATAAAGGTTTATTCTTTGAATTTTCTTTTGAACTGGCGTATGTTTTTATTTAGCTTTATGTCAGCTTTATATCATTCCATATGTTAATACCTGCCACAGAGATACACCACCTGTGTTTTAATTCTGTTAGGCTCTTAGGTTGTACCCTCCATCCTTTACATGGAACAATTTCATTATTTTCAGGGGAAGTTGGTTGTGGTTCGCCTCATACAGTATTTGTGCTGTTTTAAATGGGACCATATCTGGACATGTCAGTAGTCCGGTCTTTATAAATAGTTCATGATTTTTGTATCCTGCTTGATTTATGAATCTGATTGCCCATTTTTGCATTAAATGAATTGTTTGCAAGTTGCTCTTGTGCGTATTTCCCCACACTTCCATACAGTAACTCAGATAGGGTAAGAGCAGTGGTGATTTTAACATGAAGACATCAGAAACATGCAATCACGATGAATTAAACCCAAACCTGCTGGACCAGGTTTGTAACTCATACCTGGAGGAGGTGGCCAAGGAGATGAGTAGAGCCTGCAGGATCCCTCTGATGTAGACGATGGGACTCTTCTTCGTGATGAAGAAGTACATAGCTGGTAGGATGAACAGGCCATGGAGCACCAAGCCCATCACCACGGTGATGGCGTAGAAGCCCAGCTTCTTCCCCATGGCTGAAGGGTCATCCATCTCCAGGATCTTCCCTGCCACCAGGAACACAATCCCGAAAGGGAAATACCTGGAAGGGAAGGAGATGAGCAGAAGTTCCAAACAATCCCAGCGGGAACATCTGTGATGAGCATGTTTGTTTTACTCAACGTTGGAACTTCATCTGTGATTATAGAATCACGGAAAACTTGGACCTGAACTAAACAGCGAGGATAAGATCTGCAGTGTTGTAAATGTTTTACTCAGCAACAAGGAGAGGTTTTCATCACGTATAGTTAATATTTAAGGATTAGTAATCAGGATTTTTCAGGGAGCCGTCTCAAAAGCGACTGTTTACACAGCAGTCTGGGCAGACGAGTGGGAATGTTTGTGCCTGTGTCTGTTAACAAAGGTACGGTGTCCAGTTCAGGACATTTTGAGGCCTCAAACGTCAAACCTTAGATGAAAAATGACCATTGTCATAAAAAAGGTGTCAGACTTCCTGTAAGAGCCTGGCCTCTCGTTGTAGCCTTGCTTGGCTAAAGGGTGATTCCTCAGGAACATCACTAGGTTGACAGCAACAGCAGTTGGAACATTTAAAGAGGTCCTTCACTGAGAAACCATTTTTCACTCATTAATCTTAGAAATCTTGGATCACTGAGTTTTTCATGCAGGTTGTTCATGAAATAGTCTCCTACACCAATCTCCTGCATTAGCTTCCGATAGAAATTAGACGGTGAAGCTCTAGGATTAGAAAAGCCGGACAGATCTACATCACACTGTTATTTTAATGGACTCGGCTAGTAGAAGCAAACCGTTAGCATTAGCAACTCCACCACACAACAGAACTTCTCCAGGATTATTTGCTATTTGTGGAAAAAAAATCAATTTAGCAGAGCAAACAGAGTCAGTGGTAGAGATTTGTGGTTGTTAGCCAATCAGAGGGGAGATGTTCAAATATCAGGAAATGAGAATCCAAATCCTGCCATCTGAAGCAATTTCTCCTCCAGCTGACTTCTACATTCTCAGACCGCCCCATCGGATCGTTTATTTTCCCAGAGTACGACTTACAAGGCATTCATTCTTGCTAGAGACCACTGCAAATGTATTAAAATATGAGTGAAAGACCTATTTACACCTGGATCATTTTTAAAAGCAGAATCCTTAAAGTGGCTTTATGGACTTTTGAATTTTTATGCTCGCGATCGCCCCCTCAGGCCAAAAGCGTAACGGCAGCTTCAATAGTAGGCTCGTGCACGAGGCGCGCATGCTGTACGTGCACACTCCTTAACGAAAATAACAGCTGAGACAGTCCCGTGTGTGTGTGTGTATGTGTGTGTGTGTGTTTGTGTGTGTGTGTGGCCCGGAGGACAGAGGTCAGGGGAACACGCAGCTAATTAATTAAATAATGTGGTTCTGTACCTTTCTCTTCAGCACAGCCGACAAAGGTTTATGATGGGTCAGTCCTCCTGCATGCTCAGATCATTCCCTTCCCTTGCTTGAAAAATTGTTCCAAAATGAAAGTTGAACCCACATCTTTTATATCTGGGAATTCAATACCGTTCGGCGAGTCTCAAATAAAAATTTGGGCATTTTACTGTAAAAAAAATATACCATTAATGTAAAAAAGAAACTCTAAATAAACCTATGTTCACATCCAGAATCAAACCCAGGTCTTCTGCATGAGAGTCCGATGTCTTACTTGGTGAGCTAAAGCACCAGTGACATCCTTTGTATCTGTAACATTTATATCCTTGATGACAGCTGAAACAACGTTCAAAGAACGGTTCGGAGTGAAAATGGCTATTTTGTTGCTAATTTGCAGGAAATATCTAGAAGAAAGTTCTACAGAAAGTAGCTAAGGGTCCTCAGAAATGTAGCTAGCTTTGTCACTAGGCGTTAGGAACAGCGACAAAGTGGCACTGCCTCTCTCTCTGCTGCTAAAGCTACGGATAGCAAATGCTACGGGCGATGCCTGAGCGTGAACGCGCATGAAGCAGCCTGCTCGACCCGAGCATCTCTCTTTTTCTGTGATTTTACAGAAAAACAGGCAATCACAGTAAAAATGCCAGGGCTCATTCTACAGGACCAGGGCATTGCAGGAGAATGTATGAAGAAGACATTTATTCTTTCTATACGTGTTTTGGCTGTCACACTTCCATAACGCCCCTTTAAAGCACAGATTGCAGTTCACGAGACTTTTTATTGTATTTGTGTTTTTCTAAGTGTTTTAAGCTTTTGAACTGAACCTGTTCCTGATGCAAAACAAGGTTATTTTACACACATTCACAGATACAATAAAGAAAAGTTGCTGATTTGAATGTGAAATGGTTTTAGTCTGGGTTTGAACAGTCCCGTCTGTCAGATCAAAGATGAAGCTCACTGCCCTTTAGCCAGAAGTCAGGACCTGGAAGCAGAAGCTAACTTCAGCGTTAGCCGAAATATTTGTTTGGTTTGACAACATTTCCTCTACAGTCCCTAATGAAACTCTCAGAACATTATTGTCACACACAATTCGACCAATGACCAGCTTTTGGCATCAATCCAATTAAAGATGGCGGTTTTTACAACAAATGAACCTAAAGAAAACGTGGCTCTAACTCTTTCCAGATACATATATCTGATGTGTCAGTGGCTGGGAGTCATTCACAGTGGGGGATTTTGTATTTAAACCAGTTTTGTGCACGAATCTTGAAAAACATCAACTCAAAGATTAATTTAAAACAACAAATTCTTTCTCACCACGAGGTGATCTCAGATGGCAGAAATAAATGTACGTTTTGTACGGAAGCAATGCAGAAATGTGCTATCAGAAAAGCCAGAGGTGGTCAAAGTGACGACTGTTTTCCCTGACTGCGACACGTACGTCTAACATTTGGCTCTTACCAAATAACAATGGCAACAATCTTCAGAACCGCCTCGTTCAAGCTCTGACAGAAGTTGACCAAAGCGCTTCCATTGGGGCCCATTCTTCCCAGCATTATTCCTGGATTAGGACAAAAGAATAAATACAAGCTTACTGCAAGGCTACACACTTAAACTATGTAGTTATTTGCCACATGCCTACAAACATATTCTCCTGGGAACTCAGAATGACCTTTTCTCTAAGTGCACCAAGACTTAAATCTATAATTTGTGACTTCTGCCTGCTATTGCATCCATAAACTCACCCATAGTTGCAGAAAAGATTACAATCCCCAGCACGTTCATGCCCTCACTGGTGCCAGGCGACGTTTTCACAACGACGTCAGGAGGCGGCGTGAGGTCCAGGGAGAAGTTCTGGATGTCTGTGCCATTGTCATCCTGGACACCATAGATGTAGACCCGTCTGGTGGTGGTCTCATCTAGAAGCTGAGCCACTGTTGGTTTGGGAATGAGTTCTGCAACCCTCTGGGTCCGATACTAGAAACCAAAACAACCATAACCTCAGCACAGTGCTCACATGTATCACTATGAATGCAAAATCATGAAGTTATTGGTATTCAAATGTTAAAATCTGACTTAAAAGTGTGTTTGCTTTGCCAAACATTCTATTTCCCCACTGAGACCAGATTTGGGTAGGAAGGGTAATAAAAGGGCTCTGACGAAGGTTTATATCCAGGTCACCAATTATCTCATATTATTTTTATAAACTGTGAGTCAAATTTTGTTTTAATCACAAGAAAAGTCATTTATACAGTATTTATAATTTAGTGTAAATAAAGATGTTTATGTTTATGTATTTAGCAGACACTTTTGTCCAAAGCGACTAACTTGGTTTATGCTTGACGCATTCACTTTCCGCGCGGTGATGCGGCTCGCGGATGGAACGCGCTTCACAACTCGCAGCGTTTATGGTTCATGCGGCTCGTCTCTGCGGTGAGCCAATATTCTCCCAAACTGTAGGGGGCAGCATGGAGCTCTACGGCATGCATCCAACACTACACCATAGTAGAAGTAGAAATTACTGTTTACAACATGGCATTTCAGCATTTTTAACAGCGTCCTCGTCTTTTCCGACAGTGCGAGCTATTTCTCTCCCAAGAATTATTAACAACATGTTGATCACGGTGATCTCTGAGAGCTGAATCATACAAATGTCTGTATTTACGAACCTCTGCCATACTAGTTCTTGCCGGTCCGCCATGTTTTTCCGCGTCCGTCCGCGTGGTTAGAAATTTTCCGAGGTGCGCATTGCGGAAATCTTGGGCCGTGCGGAGACGCGGTGGAGGGGCGTGGTTGTTAAAATGATGCAACTTTTCCGCGCGGAGCCGTGCGAACCTCGCGGACGCGTCAAGCATAAACCAACCTTTACAAGTGATAATCGGCATGTTGCCCTTGAGGCTAACAACAACAATAACAACAACTTGACATCAGTCATGGACAGGAGGGAACAAAGGAGTGGACAGTAGAGAGGGGGGACGGGTGCAGGGAGGGTGCTAGTTTAGAAGATGCTCTCTGAAGAGCAGGGTCTTCAGGAGTTTCTTGAAAATTGAGAAGGAAGCCCCTGTTCTGGTAGAGCTCGGTAGGTCATTCCACATTTGTGGAACGATGCATGAGAAGAGTCTGGATTGTCCTGAGCGTGGTGTAGGCACTGCTAGCCGACGATCCTGTGATGACCGGAGCGGCCGGGCCGAGACGTAAGCCTTTGCAAGAGGATTCAGGTAGATGGGAGCCGTACCGTCTCGGACTTTGTATGCTAGTGTTAGCAATTTGAATTTGATGTGTGCCGCTAGCGGTAGCTAGTCGAGCTCAATGAACAGAGGGGTGACGTGTGCTCTTTTTGGCTGATTGAAGACCAGACGCGCCGCTGCGTTCTGGACCATTTGAAGAGGTCTCACAGTACAGCCTGGAAGACCAGTTAGAAGGGCGTTGCAGTAGTCGAGGCGGGAGATGACGGTAGATTGCACCAGGAGCTGGGTGGCATGTTGTGTTAGGTATGAAGATCCCCTTCTATAAAACCTTGTCCTTGTCGTGGAAGTGTTGTTTGTTCAATGTATCATTAGGTTAATAGAGGAAAATCCCAGTAAGAAGATTTTTCCATGTATTTTGTGGCACGTGAATTATCTCAGCTACTTTAGCCCACATCTAGATAATTCCATGTTGTCGTTCTTTTTTAAAACAACGGTTTTGTTACCTGTTATTGACGCCACAGTTTCGGCGACGGCTGCCAGCTTCTTCAGGCTGACGCTGATCAGCGTCAGCCTGAAGAAGCTGGCAGCCGTCGCCGAAACGGTAAACCGTTTCTGTGTTTTAAAAAAGAATGACAACATGGAATTAGAAATAACGCACAGCAAGAACACACCTAAGATGTTCACGTCTATATAAGTTTGGACCAGAAGTCTCCAACACGTCGCTCGCGAGCTCACAGTGCACTTAAAGTTTCCTGCCTGGAAGCAGCCAGCGAGCTATCCTGCCTCACCTGTAATTAACGAGGGACAAGCCTTCCCCGTTTTCTGTAATATCTAATCTAAAACTAGCCTTTTGTGGAAGTAAAATTAAAATCTGATAAAATCCCGAACAGTCTGAAGCTGCAAGTGGAAAAGGGGCGACAGAGGGGCTAGGTGGCCTTTCATTCACCCTGTAAAGAGTTATTTTAGCACATACTAGCCCAAGAAAATGATCTTAAAATAGGAAAAAGTTGCAAAGAATCCCTTAAAACATTTTCAATTTGATTTTATTTATTGTTGTCTATTAGGGATGCTACAATGGTGTTAGCAAACTGTCTGCTAGCAACTTGGGAACAAATTAGCTGCTCTTTGGCATAAATGAGGAAAAAAAATATTACTCAAAATGTAATATTACATTTTCTGTAAAGTTGTATAAAAACCTCTTTTTTTCTAAGTTTCTCGTGTTTACTTGCTGATTTAACCCTCAGTGTTTATCTTACCTGCTGAAATGTAGCTTGGACCAAGTTGGCAGGAAACATGTTGCTGTGAAAAAGGGAAACGTGTTAACTATCTCCAGTCAAACACAAGCCAGTGATGTAAGACATGCTTTAGAAAGGCCCTTTATAAAGGACACACAGATATCCCACTAAAGCAGGGTCACCGTGATGACCATCCTGCATCATAAATCTAAAAACACACACAGTCAATGAATTCATGAGAGGACTTTCATTTGGAGGTAGTAATTACCCTCATGTTTGTTTAAAGCATCGATTTTATCAGTAAGAAGAGCCAAAGCCTCATTAAGCTCTGAGCGCAAGCCGCTCTCTGACGTCAGTCATTGTTCACGTCTGCATGATGAAAGAAGACCATGGCCACCATTAAGTTTTCCTTTAACCTTTATTTTACTAGGAAAAACATGAAGTAAGATTAACGTCTCTTTTGCAATGGACTCCTAGCCAAGACGGCAGATAAAAACAGTCCCAAGTTAAATGAGTACTTTAATGACAACAAGCCTGTTCGTATGCAAGAAAATCAAATACTCAGTTAGCTGACGACAGATGAGGAATCTCTCAAGCTGTTCTTCAGGTAGAAGAAACTCTTCACTGCATGTTTGTTTGTTAGTGGTCTAATGATCTCATCTACGACGGATTTTAATGGGATTCCAAGAAAAAAGAAGAAGAAGAAAGTATCATTTCTATAGCGCCTCTCAAGATAAAAATCACGAGGCGCTTCACAAAAACAAAACATGTAAACATATAAAAAATAATTTAGAAAATGGTTAAAATATATTTTAAATGAGCAAAAATAGACGATTGTGATAAAAAATGTTAAGAAAGAGAGAGAGTGAACAGGAAAGAGGGAAACCAGTGGATCCTGAGGAAGGTGGAAAAGGAGGGGAGAGCAGAATAAAGAGAGAGAGGTGAAGAAGGTCATACAAAAGCCAGCTTGAACAAGTGAGTCTTCAGCTGCTTTTTAAAGGAGACCACTGAGTCCACTGATCTCAGGCTCAGGGGGAGAGAGGTCCAGAGTCTGGGGGCCACAGCAGCAAATTATCTGTCACCTTTGGTCTTTAGCCTGGTGCTGCACAACCAGCAGGCTTTGATCACTGGACCTCAGGGACCTGCTGGGGGTGTAGGGACTAAGAAGATCACCAATGTAAGATGGTGCTTGTCCATGTAAGGCCCTATAGACCAGAACCAGGATCTTGAAATGAACCCTGAAGTTGACTGGCAGCCAGTGAAGCTGGAGGAGAAGCGGGGTGATGTGGGTGTGTTTGGAGGACTTGGTCAGAAGCCGAGCACAGGCGTTCTGAACCACCTGTAGACGGTTCAGGGAGGTTCTGCTCAGACACGTGAAAAGAGAGTTACAGTAGTCTAAGCGTGAGGAGATGAAGGTGTGGAGAACTGTCTCAAGTTCAGAGCGGGACACAAAGGAATCATTAGATGTCCATCTAAGGGTGTAATGTCCAGAAATGGTCAATTTCCACATACACATTGACCTAGATGCCACTGGTCATTTGCAGACTTAATTCTAGCCCTTATAGTGGATTTTACACTCTATCTTCCTGAAGCCAGAAGGATTCTGCATCACATCAGATGGAGTTCAGAGCCTCTCTGCAGCTCCGAACACATGATAACGTATCGTCAACATCACGTTCCCTCCTCAAGGCCTCAAGCTTCCCTTATCGTTCTACAGGACTCTTCATGCCTCTGAATAAAGTGAACACTCTCCGCTCGGATGAGTTGCTTAATCAAAGAATGAACTCTTAAATATAATGTGAACATTTAAAACTTATAAGTTAATTAATCATTAAATAATAATTTGGTTGATGAACAAATGTTATCGTCGTGGTCGTCTTCCTCCGCTTATCCGGGTCCGGGTCACGGGGGCAGCAGCCCAACCAGGGAGCTTCAGACCGTCCTCTCCCCGGCCACCTCCACCAGCTCCTCCGGCAGGACCCCAAGGCGTTCCCGGACCAGATTGGAGATGTAACCTCTCCAACGTGTCCTGGGTCGACCCGGGGGCCTCCTGCCGGCAGGACATGCCCGAAACACCTCCCCAGGGAGGCGTCCAGGAGGCATCCTGACCAGATGCCCAAACCACCTCAACTGGCTCCTTTCAATCCGGAGGAGCAGCGGTTCTACTCCGAGTCCCTCCCGAATGTCCGAGCTCCTCACCCTATCTCTAAGGCTGAGCCCGGCCACCCTACGGAGGAAACTCATTTCGGCCGCTTGTATCCGCGATCTCGTTCTTTCGGTCATTACCCAAAGCTCATGACCATAGGTGAGGATTGGGACGTAGATCGACCGGTAAATCGAGAGCCTGGCTTTCTGGCTCAGCTCCCTCTTCACCACGACAGATCGGCTCAGCGTCCGCATCACTGCAGACGCCGAACCAATCCACCTGTCGATCTCCCGATCCCTCCTACCCTCACTCGTGAACAAGACCCCGAGATACTTAAACTCCTCCACTTGAGGTATAACAACTATATAACAAATGTTATATGAATGTTAAATGAAACGTTTTCATTCATCTTTGAAATGAATGTTATGTTATTATTACATTGAAAGATTGATATATGAATCAGTAATGTTTGATATGACAAGGCCATCATCATCTACACTCACACAAGGTTCATTAGAGGTAAATTAAAGTTAAGTGAATCGTCATGACACATAGATATTTCTTTACCCCAGATCAGAGCATCCGGTATCAGAAAGAAGGTGTTTTCTGAGGTTTGTTGGTAAAAACCTCCTTTACACGTCCAATGCTGATTTGTTAGATAATCAAAATATGACGATCTTTAAAAACAGAGCTCACGTCACCGTGAGTTAGTTGTAGAGGAAGCTACGGAAACGGCCGTGCGTAGTGAAGTCTCTTTAACCCAGAGCAATCTTTGACACGCCGTCAAGGTTGCTGCACATCTGACACAGACAAACCTGTTCCTTCAGAACAAAGCAACTTGCTCCTTCAGCTACGCAGAAAGACGCAACCAATTTCATCTATCGTGTGACCCGGATAACTCAGGACTGACTTGGTCGCATCGAGGGTTTTTCTACGAACCACGTGCATTAGGACCATCGGCTCCTTGACATCTCAGATCCAAACGGGTGAAGTAGACACACAGATAGCGTCTGATGCTTTTTGATAATAATCAACTTCGTAGCTTAACGCAAACCAAATTCTTTCCATTTTACACCCAGAACTCAGTTCTTCTAGAAACGAAAGCTCTGACAACATCACATTCACACATAGGCACCATACACCACATCTCCTCCATCTAGATCCACCCATCACAGTAAATATTAGTTAACTTGTCATGTTTTAATTGTTTGGAAAATAAATTCTTACTTGTATAAACCTGGCTTAGCACCACCTTACATATCCGAGTTACTCACTCCTTATGTGCCGGGCAGGACTCTCCGTTCAGGTGACCTACACCTACTACAGATTCCCCGTCTACGCTGCAAAACCCGTGGTGAACGAGCTTTTTCTGTCTGCTCTCCGAAACTCTGGAATGATCTCCCGCTGAATATCAGACTCTCCTCCTCCTTTGGGGTTTTTAAGTCTCACTTAAAGACTTACTTTTATTCGCTTGCTTTTACTGCCTAGTTATTCTATCGATGGTTTATTTAATTCAATTCAATTCAATTCAAGTTTATTTATATAGCGCCAAATCACGACAAGCGTCGTCTCAAGGCACTTCACATAATAAAAATTCCAATTCAGGTCAGTTCATTAAGCCAATCAGAAATAATGTTTCCTATATAAGGAATACATATAATTTACACTATTATTTTACCGATTTTATTGACTTCTCTTGGTTGGTTCTTTGTGCCATGCTCTAGCTGTTTTATTCTTTTATATTATTCGTTTAACCTTATATCTTTTTACCCCTGTACAGCACTTTGGTCAGCTCACATGCTGCTTTATCAAATAAATGGAATGGAATGGAAAAACCTGACTCTTTCCTTGAATCAAAACGAAGTGTTTACAAACCCTGAATAAATAAATAATCCTAGAATCTTCTGATTAAACATCCTAAGACCAAGCAGGTTGATATTCTATATTTATAGACCCTTTTACTGTTTGTAAACAATATGACGTCAGCGAGAATGCGCGCGCAGCTTGGCAACAGAGAACAGCGTTGTTTCAGGCTTTATCAAGCTACGCTGCGGGGTTATCACCGGCAAATCTTGAATGTTATATTATTAAACTCACTTTAACGAATGGCAACAGACTCCCGGATCCCTGTGGCATTACGGAATGGGTGGAAGATGTAGGTGCGTGGCCAGATTTCCAGTGGCCCGATATATATACGTTTTTAGTGGAGAGGCCCAGTAAGTACACACGTGAGAAGCTACGGGCATACAAATCGTTAGATGCATACAACTATGTTGTCTGTGGCCACGTACAGAAAGTAAAATATCACGACATAGACTCTTGAGTTTTGCGTCTTGAAGGCAGAAGTCCTTCCTAGCCAAAGACAAGGACACAAGACTGCTATGTACGAGGCTTGGGTCATAGTAAACAAACCAGAGAACTATGTCTTCACAGCCAACTGTACCTGCATGGCAGGGTGAGTACAGCATAGGTTTCTTTTTTAGCGTGCTCAGAGTACAATCGTGTTAATTTTAGAGAAATACAGTTTATACTAATATGCAGTGGGAAAATACAGATGAATTAGAATGAAATGTTAATTTGAAGCATGAAATAAAGCGTATACATTTGTTTAATTCTGTCATTTTGATGTTCCAGACTTGGGTCATGCAGCAGCAATTTTATTCAAAGTTGAGCTTTGTGTTAGGATGGGAAAACCAGAAAACCTCACCTGTAAATAAATAGACTGCTTAAAAGCAAACCGGCAAACACAACTTACTTTATTTAATAGAACACGCGTTAACCAGCTTTCTGGTGTAATCTTAGTACATAATTACCTTACCTGATATAAAATGGGCGCTACAAACTCGAGCATTTCGGATCGTGTTTTCAGTCGTTTTCATCAACCCTTTTGATGGTCTGCAGCCACAGACACCTCCGATTTTGTTGAAATGGATGCGCTCCCTTCGGAATTCTGTAAAGTTTCAGTCCGCTGCTTGAAGAGAAGCGATTCTGGCATCCATACACGCAACAACCCGACATTTTTATGTGCTCAGAACTTCTAAACAAAGGGTTTAAAACGCTGTTTTAGTATCGAGTGTGAATGAGGAAGCCTTCACTCTCGTTGCCAGGCTGCGCGCACAACTTTTGATGACGTAGGTCGTAAAAGGGTCTATATAGGGTATCACAGCTTATTGGTCATAAGTAGAGGTAATATATTAAGCTCTTAAAGCACTACATTTACCAACTCCTACAATGGGAAGCAAGCTTGTCAGTCATCTGCAAATAGATGAAACGTAACACCATGTCTGTGTAGGGAGTAAATGAAGGACAAATAGGAGTGGCCCCAGGACTTCTTTACTTATGCTCCCCGTTACATCGCCATCCCACTTGTGTCACGAGTTGGTGTAGGAGGATGTTTAGGACCCAAGATGCAGATAACCAGATGAACGAGGCAGGAGGTGGGTGATGAAAATAAAATCCTTCATTTAGGAGTAGTCCAAGAGGCAGGGAGCCAAAACCAAAAATCTAAACTCAGTAATGAAAAACACTGGAAACACTGGAAACACTGAAATCACTAGAAACACTAGAAACTCTGGAAACACTAGAAGCTAGGAACAGGAACGAGACAAGACTGAACAGAACAATGAACTGACAAAAAATTGAGACACAGACAGGGTTATATACACAGGGGAGGATGAGAGGGAGATGAACTACAGGTGTGTGGGGAGAGAGAGATCAGGTGAACTCAATTACTAATCAGGGAGGAAACTAACATGACCTAAGAATAAAACCTAAAGACAAGAAGAGCAGGAAACATAACTAATAACGTAAGGGGGGAGAAAAACCACAAACACCAGTGGTAAAAAAGAGACTTATAACATGAACAGCTGTAACTAAAGGAAAACGGCCTGCTCTAGGAAGAGTTATGGTCATCCCAAACGTCTTCCATTTAAGGATTATGGAGGCCACTGGGCTCTTGGGAACCTTAAGTTCAGCAGAGGTGTTTTTGTAACCTCGGCCAGATCTGTGCCTCGCCACAATTCTGTCTCTAAGTTCTTCAGGCAGTTCCTTTGACCTCATGGTTCTCATTTGTTCTGACATGCGTTGTGAGCTGTGAGGTCATATATCGACAGGTGTGTGACTTTGCTAATCAAGTCCAGTCAGTGTCATCACCACAGCTGGACACCAATGAAGGTGTAGGACCATCTCAAGGATGATCAGAAGAAATGGAAAGCACAACTGTCTCTGCTTCATAAAGAAGTTACCTTCAGCAGATTTAGATTCAAAATTATTAAAAAAAAATCCAAACATGAAGGTGAACAGGGAAGCGTAGGCGGGATTTCCAACATCACATCCCAAGCCTGCAGACCCCACCAGCCACCTCTGAGTTTCCCAATAAGGTAAACTGTTTCTGAGCATGTAGATCAGATCTGAAACTATAAATCATGTGATATGCAACTGTTTCTTTAGCTTAGATGAAGACATATTAAATGTGTAGAATTCAATAAAATCACCCAAAACAGCTGAAACAGGTCAAACCCAAAGAGATTAAAATGCATGCAGTGTTCTGTAGCGTGCACAGCAATATTAAAAACATATGGCCACAATGTTCAGAAACAATAAATTGAGATTACTGGAGAGAGCATTTAATCACTTAGTGATCCAGTAGCCTGTTCTGAGTCCGACGTAGAACAGATCACAGGAATGGATCACGCTGACCTCAGGGGTTTAGGTCCAAGCCGCACATTTCCATACGTACTAATTTATACAGTGTTGTTACACACACACACACACACACACACACACACACACACACACACACACACACACACACACACACACACACACACACACACACACACACACACACACACCACCACTGCAGCTTTGGAAGTGAATGACTGAGCACGCCTGCATGATAGACACGAGGGCTGCAAAGAAGCTTTGTGAGATAAATCCAAAGCACAGCTGTGCTCTGTAAACACACACACACACACACACACACACACACACACACACACACACACACACACACACACACACACACACACACGCTCAGTACATGGTAGGATTTCGGGAACCGGCCAGTTTACAACCCGTCTTTTTAGAGTTCTGGCTCTAAGTTCAAGACGATTCTGGTTATGAGAATACAACTAACTGAGGGCTAATTTATACTCTAATTTGTGACTTTAGGAATATGTTTTGACAAATTAAAAACCCCACAGTAGTATTAGGTGTGTGGCCTGTGTCAGTGGTGTGGTATACACATATGAACATTCCGGTCTCCGCCTCCGCAGCTCACTTTTCCAGGCTGCTGGCTTTCATCCACCGACCAACTGACTGGGCTCACGTTTTCCCAGCAGGCCCGACACAGGTTTACCTCTAACCCAACAGCTGCAGCATTCAGCAGCACTAATTAGCTTAGCACCATAACCCACTGGCACAGAAGGTTGCAGGCTTTGCATTCTGACCTGGAGAGGCTTGTCCACCTCAGTCTTAGAACAGCAGGCTGCTTCTCAACTGAAACAATCCACAAACTAATCATCTACATGAAAATTTAGTTGACTCACGTGTCAGCGCAAATATCTGATCAGCCAATCAGAAGGCAGCATTTATTCCTCTGGACCTGCTGAATTTCAATCTCAGCATCAGAATGAAGAAGAAGGCGACTCAAGGGACTTGGGTTGATCTACTGGATTTGAACAAAAACCTTCTCTATGGTTTACAGAGAACGGTCTGAAGATGAGAAAATCTATGAGTGGCAGCTAACGGTCAGTTAGGCTTTATGGAGCAGCCATAGCTCAACGCGGAAGAGAGCTTCCCTCATCGGAAGGTGAGCGGTTCCATCCCAAACACTAATGGTTCTGATTCCCCCTGGGTGAAGTACCGATGTTAGCCCACTGCTCCTCAGAGATGATTCAGTTTTAACCTTCAAAAGCACACCAGCTGCTCTAGATGGACTCCAAAAGCAGAAGGTCACACCAGGTGATTCTCCTGTCAGCTAAGAACAGGAACCTGAGGCTGCAGTTCACACAGGATCACCAGAGCTGCACCAGAAGACTGGAAAATACTTTCTGGTCTGATGTGTCTGGATCTCAGCTGTCGGGTCAGAATTTGGTGCCACTGACAAGAAAGCACGGATCCATCTGCCTGATATCAAAGCTTCAGACTGCTGCTGGGGTATTGATTGGTGGGGGTTGATGTTCTTATCCCATGTTGGACCTCTCAGTACCAGTAGAGCCTGGTTCAAACCCCACAGCCTACCTGAGTATTGCTGCTGACTAGGGATGTAAGAAAATATCGATATGGCAATATATTGTGATATTTTTCCCAGCAATATTATATCGATATTCAAAAGCCGTGTATCGGAAATATCGATATGGCAATATATCGTGATATTTTTTCCTGTGATTATTACATCAATATTTCGTGTATCTACTGTAACTCTTGAAAGAATTTACATGCAAACATTTGTGTATTTTCTTTTCGTTTTGCGCAATTCAATCGCCACCCGCTAGTTGGCAGCAGTGTGCGACGGGTTTTTGTTTCCCCCATTGAAATGTAAATCCCTCCATCATGGTTCAGATACCTCACGTTAAACATGTTACGTATCAGTTTGGACTGTTTTTTGAACATTCTTACAATAAATTCAGCAAAAAAATTGCTTGTAACGTCTGACTGAATGTATCGCAACATATCGTGATATATCGTATCGTCTCCCCTGTATCGTGATATGTATCGTATCGCCAGAATTTCAAAAATACACATCCCTGCTGCTGACCAGGGGCGTCGGACTGGGGGGGGAAAGGGTACTGTTTACCCAGGGCCCACTGCAGGGAGGGGCCCTGAGACAGCTTTAAATAAAAATGTTTTATTGTTGTTGTTTTTTTCCCCCAACTTACTTAATGTCTTAATAAACTTCCCGTTACCAGGATAAAGGGGTTAAGAAACAGAATTTCGCCTTAAAAATAATAACTGAATAATCTCCGAGGCATCTATCACCCCTTAAAAATGTGCAATGTGGTTTAGTCCACACCAGCGGCCGGGGGCTGCACGGCCGCATGTACAGCTATGAGACATCGCAGATGCCGACAGCCAGAGCTGGAGGCAGGAGAGTCAGTCATGTCTTTTCCCAAGAAAGGGAAATCTGGCTTCCAGAAAAGAGAAGAAAAGAAAAGAAGGAGAAAAAGTTAACTGAACAGAAGCAAGTATTGACTAGGGTTTTCAAGAAGGAAGGTGAGCTGCAGCAGAACACAGTTTTAGCTGATATTAGCTAGCTCTCAGAAGCTGCATTCATGTTAGGTGTTCAGTGTTAAACGCCTTTAGTTTCACCATCAAGATCAAATATAAATTAATTAGTGTTATCAGTGAAAACACTAATTTATATATATATATTAATCAGAATTATTATTGTGGGCGGCCGCCGCCAATTAATTTGCGGACCTCGCAGTAAAAACAGGTTCACTCTGTGTGGATATTTCAGCTCCTTCCCAGTCATGGACCAGGACAAACTTGGTATCGATGGATTCGTGGTAATCTCAGGAATGAGAAGCTGCCACTGTTTTTCGTATAGCATGATGACACTGGTGTTAGAGGATTGTTATTGACTTGGTTAGATATTTTAAGCCTATTTTAAATTTCTTTATATTTGATCTTGAAAATGGACAATCTTATAATTTGGCTGATAATGCAGGGATTATAAAATTTAGAGTACATTACATTCACAGAGAGAACCTGGTTTATTTCATGTCATATGTATTTAATATATCAATACATATCAGCAAAGCTTAACATCATGCACCATGACAGACATGACTGAAGAGCAGATGAAGATTTCATGCCAGGCACTGATGAGAAAATATTACAAGGATCTCACAGCTGAATTTGAGAATGAGATGATACACCTGAGAACAATATATGGTGCCACATTTCCACACATTCGGTATCCTCTTGAGCTGCTTAATGCCATCTACAGGATGCAATTACAGAGCATTTTTGGAGAAGTTTGTATTGGACTGAGGATATTTTGCACACTACCTGTGACTGTTGCTGGGGGTGAACGGGCTTTTAGCAAACTGAAACTGGTGAAAAATTATTTGAGATCAACAATGTCCCAGGATAGACTGAACAGCCTAGCTCTTCTTTCTATTGAAAGCCAATTAGCCAAAGGATTGGACTTTAAAGATCTCATAAGTGATTTTGCTAACATGAAGACCCGTCAGTGGGCATTTACTGGAAAATAAATTCCAGGATTTTTGTTTGAACACATTGTTGGCAAATAAAAATAATTATATGTGAAGTCTGGGCATTTCACTTTTATTATGCTGGCATTTGTATTTGCTCAATATAGAGGTTAAACTAAGATCATATTTATTATCTTGTCTTATGGCATGACAAAAAATGTTTAAGAGAGATATTAAGTAATTGAGCATGGGGCCCACCTAGAAGACTTGTACCTAGGGCCCAGAATTTGGTGCTACGCCCCTGCTGCTGACCATGTCAATCCCTTTATGACCACATTGACCCGTCTTCTTATTCTACTTCCAGCAGGATCGTGCACCATGTCGCAAAGCTCAAAAAACCTCTAACCAGTTTTTAGAACATGACCCTGAGTCACATGATCTCAGTCCAGAACCTTTGGGATGTGGCAGAATGGGAAGTTCTCATCATGGATGCAGCTGATCCAGTCATGTCAGGATGGACCAGAACCTCTGAGGAACAGCTGGTTGGATCCATGACTTGAGGAACTAAAGCAGTTTAGAAGGTAAAAGGGGATCCACCCTGGTCCCAGAACACAGTGTACCTAATAAAGTGGCCAGGGAATGTAACATCTAATAAAGCCTGTAGATGAGACTCCATCGAAAGAACCAAAATAAGCTCATTTCCTTTTTGTGACTGAAATTGTAATTTCAAAATCACACTCGTGTAATCAAGTCACACGTGTGTTTGTGTGTGAAGCAACGTTGCCATGGGAACGACCACACGCCTCTCATGCCAAACAACACAAATGTTCCTCTTACCGAATCAGGTCCAGCAGAGCGTCAGCAGAACTCGTCATTGGCTTCTTGCTTTCCTCCGAATCCTCCTTCTGGGCGGCGCCGCCCGGGTGGATGATGTACACCATGAGAATCCCCACCACCACAGCAACAAAGGTGGTCCACAGGTAGTAGGAGATGGTCATGATGCCCAAACGACTCGAACATTTGGCGTCCAGGGCGGCGAGACCTGACATCAAACTAACGACCCAGACAGAGGAGACAAGAGAAAGACGAAAAGATCCATGAATGTGACGACGTTTAGGAAAGAAAAGCTTTTGCTAAATGTTTATACTCTGGACCGCTTTTCATCCGGCTGGAATTACACCTTCAGAAAATAATTAAAACTTGGCATCCTAATCTTGGTACAGACTTCATGTGTTTGTAAAACGAGTCTTCTGTCACCGCTCATGCTGCTAGAAATGATTGCTCCACTTAACCAAATTCAGTGAACCTTCTTCAAACCAGAGGAGGTGCCTGTGCAGAAACCATCTTTAAATGGGGCAATCAGTCCACATTTACCACTAATACACCTTTCAGAGCTCTTCCTTTGAGACTCTTGGGGGGTGGGGGG